>NC_089911.1:600000-753551 GCF_040182565.1 Anser cygnoides
TGCAGTGAGTCCTGAGAGTGCACTGGCACCACTGGGGATGCAGCACAGTGAGTCTAGAGAGTGCACTGTCACCACTGCTTATGCAGCGCAGTGAGTCCAGAGAGTTCACTGGCACCACTGGGGATGCAGTGCAGTGAGTCCAGAGATTGCACTGGCACCACTGGGGATGCAGTGCAGTGAGTCCAGAGATTGCACTGGCACCACTGGGGATGCAGTGCAGTTAGCCCAGAGAGTGCACTGGCACCACTGGGGATGCACTGCATTGAGTCCAGAGAGTGCACTGGCACCACTGGGGATGCAATGCAGTGAGCCCAGAGAGTGCAATGGAACCACTGGGGATGCAGTGCAGTGAGTCCAGAGACTGCACTGGCACCACTGGGGTTTTAGTGCAGTTAGTCCAGAGAGTGCACTGGCACCAAAGGGGATGCAGTGCAGTGAGTCCTGAGAGTGCCCTTGCACCACTGGGGATGCACTGCAGTGAGTCCAGAGAGTGCACTGGCTCCACTGGGGATGCAGTGCAGTGAGTCCAGAGAGTGCACTGGCACCACTGGGGATGCACTGCAGTGAGTCCAGAGAGTACTCTGGCACCACTGAGCTGCACTGCAGTGAGTCCAGAGATTGCACTGGCACCACTGGGGATGCACTGCAGTGAGTCCAGAGATTACACTGGCACCACTGGGGATGCAGTGCAGTGAGTCCAGAGAGTGCACTGGCACCACTGGTGATGCAGTGCAGTGAGTCCAGAGAGTGCACTGGCACCACTGGGGATGCAGTGCAGTGAGTCCTGAGAGTGCAATGGCACCACAAGTGATGCACTGCAGTGAGTCCATAGAGTGCACTGGCACCACTGGGGATGCAGTGCAGTGAGTCCAGAGAGTGCACTGGCACCACTGGGGATGCAGTGCAGTGAGTCCAGAGAGTGCACTGTCACCACTGGGGAGGCAGTGCAGTGAGTCCACAGAGTGCACTGGCACCACAGGGCATACACTGCAGTGAGTCCAGCGAGTGCACTTGTACCACTGGGGATGCTGCACAGTGAGTCCAGAGAGTGCACTGGCACCCCTGGGGATGCAGCGCAGTGAATACAGAGACTGCACTGTCAGAACTGGGGATGCAGTGCAGTGAGTCCAGAGAGTGCACTGGCACCAGTGGGGATGCACTGCAGTGGGTCCAGAGAGTGCACTGGTACCACTGGGGATGCACTGCAATGAGTCCAGAGATTGCACTGGCACCACTGGGGATGCACTGTAGTGAGTGCAGAGAGTGCACTGGCACCACTGGGGATGCAGTGCAGTGAGTCCGGAGAGTGCACTGGCACCACTGGTGATGCAGTGCAGTGAGTCCAGAGAGTGCCCTTGCACCACTGGGATGCAGTGCAGTGAGTCCACAAAGTGCACTGGCACCACAGGGGATACACTGCAGTGAGTCCAGAGAGTGCACTGGCACCACTGGGGATGCAGCACAGTGAGTCCAGAGAGTGCACTGGCACCACTGGGGATGCAGTGCAGTGAGTCCAGAGAGTGCACTGGCTCCACTGGGGATGCAGTGCAGTGAGTCCAGAGAGTGCACTGGCACCACTGGTGATGCACTGCAGTGAGTCCAGAGAGTGCACTGGCACCACTGGGGATGCAGTGCAGTGAGTCCAGAGAGTGCACTGGCGCCACTGGGGATGCAGTGCAGTGAGTCCAGAGAGTGCACTGGCTCCACTGGGGATGCAGTGCAGTGAGTCCAGAGAGTGCACTGGCACCACTGGGGATGCACTGCAGTGAGTCCTGAGAGTGCAATGGCACCACAGGTGATGCACTGCAGTGAGTCCAGAGAGTGCACTGGCACCACTGGGGATGCAGTGCAGTGAGTCCAGAGAGTGCACTGGCACTTCTGGGGATGCAGTGCAGTGAATGCAGAGAGTGCACTAGCACAACAGGGGATGCACTGCAGTGACTCCAGAAAGTGCACTGGCACCAGTGGGGATGCACTGCAGTGAGTCCAGAGAGTGCACTGGCACCACTGGGGATGCAGTGCAGTGAGTCCAGAGAGTGCAGTGGCACAACTGGGGATGCAGTGCAGTGAGTCCAGAGAGTGCACTGGCACCACTGGGGATGCAGTGCAGTGAGTCCAGAGACTTCACAGGCACCACTGGGTATGCAGTACAGTGAGTCCAGAGAGTGCACTGGCACCACTGGGGATTCAGTTCAGTGAGTCCAGAGAGTGAACTGGCACCACTGGGGATGTAGTGCAGTGAGTCCAGAGAGTGCACTGGCACCACCGGGGATTCACTGCAAGGAGTCTAGAGAGTGCAGTGGCACCACTGGGAATGCACTGCAGTGAGTACAGAGAGTGCACTGGCACCTAAGGGGCTGCACTGCAGTGAGTCCAGAGAGTGCACTGGCACCACTTGGGCTGCACTGCAGTGAGTCCAGAGAGTGCACTGACACCACTGGGAATGCACTGCATTGAGTACAGAGAGTGCACTGGCACCTCAGGGGCTGCACTGCAGTGAGTCCAGAGAGTGCACTGGCACCACTGGGGATGCACTGGAGTGAGTCCAGACAGTGCACTGGCACCACTGGGGATGCAATGCAGTGAGTCCAGAGAGTACACTGGCACCAATGGGATGCAGTGCAGTGAGTCCACAGAGTGCACTGGCACCACAGGGGATACACTGCAGTGAGTCCAGAGAGTGCACTGGCACCACAAGGGATGCCGCACAGTGAGTCCAGAGAGTGAACTGTCACCACTGGGGACGCAGCGCAGTGACTCCAGAGAGTGCGCTGGCACCACAGGGGATGCACTGCAGTGAGTCCAGAGAGTGCACTGGCACCACTGGGGATGCAGTGCAGTGAGTCCAGAGAGTGCACTGGCACCACTGGGGATGCAGTGCAGTGAGTCCAGAGACTTCACAGGCACCACTGGGTATGCAGTACAGTGAGTCCAGAGAGTGCACTGGCACCACTGGGGATTCAGTTCAGTGAGTCCAGAGAGTGAACTGGCACCACTGGGGATGTAGTGCAGTGAGTCCAGAGAGTGCACTGGCACCACCGGGGATTCACTGCAAGGAGTCCAGAGAGTGCAGTGGCACCACTGGGAATGCACTGCAGTGAGTACAGAGAGTGCACTGGCACCTAAGGGGCTGCACTGCAGTGAGTCCAGAGAGTGCACTGGCACCACTTGGGCTGCACTGCAGTGAGTCCAGAGAGTGCACTGACACCACTGGGAATGCACTGCATTGAGTACAGAGAGTGCACTGGCACCTCAGGGGCTGCACTGCAGTGAGTCCAGAGAGTGCACTGGCACCACTGGGGATGCACTGGAGTGAGTCCAGACAGTGCACTGGCACCACTGGGGATGCAATGCAGTGAGTCCAGAGAGTACACTGGCACCAATGGGATGCAGTGCAGTGAGTCCACAGAGTGCACTGGCACCACAGGGGATACACTGCAGTGAGTCCAGAGAGTGCACTGGCACCACTGGAGAAGCACTGCACTGAGTCCAGAGAGTGCACTGGCTCCACTGGGGATGCAGTGCAGTGAGTGCAGAGAGTGCACTAGCACAACAGGGGATGCACTGCAGTGACTCCAGAAAGTGCACTGGCACAACTGGGGATGCAGTGCAGTGAGTCCAGAGAGTGCACTGGCACCACTGGTGATGCAGTGCAGTGAGTCTAGAGAGTACACTGGCACCACTGGGGATGCACTGCAGTGAGTCCAGAGAATGCACTGGCACTAATGGGGATGCAGTTCAGTGAGTCCAGAGAGTTCTCTGGCACCACTGGGGATGCAGTTTAGTGAGTCCAGAGAGTGCACCGGCTCCAATGGGGATACACTGCAGTGATTCCAGAGAGTGCACTGGCACCACTGGGGATGCAGTGCAGTGAGTCCAGAGAGTGCCCTTGCACCACTGGGGATAAACTGCAGTGAGTCCAGACAGTGCACTGGCACCACTGGGGATGCAGTGCAGTGAGTCCAGAGAGTGAACTGGCACCACTGGGGATGTAGTGCAGTGAGTCCAGAGAGTGCACTGGCACCACCGGGGATTCAGTGCAAGGAGTCCAGAGAGTGCACTGGCACCACTGGGAATGCACTGCAGTGACTCCAGAGAGTGCACTGGCACCACTGGGGATGCACTGCAGTGAGTCCAGAGAGTGCACTGGCACCACTGGGGATGCACTGAAGTGAGTCCAGAGAGTGCACTGGCACCACTGGGGATGCAGTGCAGTGAGTCCAGAGAGTGCACTGGCACCACTGGGAGGCAGTTTATTGAGTCCACAGAGTGCACTGGCACCTCAGGGGATACACTGCAGTGAGTCCTGAGAGTGCACTGGCACCACTGGGGATGCAGCACAGTGAGTCTAGAGAGTGCACTGTCACCACTGCTTATGCAGCGCAGTGAGTCCAGAGAGTTCACTGGCACCACTGGGGATGCAGTGCAGTGAGTCCAGAGATTGCACTGGCACCACTGGGGATGCAGTGCAGTGAGTCCAGAGAGTGCACTGGCACCTAAGGGGATGCAGTGCAGTGAGTCCAGAGAGTGCACTGGCACCACTGGGGATGCACTGCACTGAGTCCAGAGAGTGCACTGGCACCACTGGGGATGCAATGCAGTGAGCCCAGAGAGTGCAATGGAACCACTGGGGATGCAGTGCAGTGAGTCCAGAGACTGCACTGGCAACACTGGGGTTTTAGTGCAGTTAGTCCAGAGAGTGCACTGGCTCCAACGGGGATGCAGTGCAGTGAGTCCTGAGAGTGCACTGGCTCCACTGGGGATGCAGTGCAGTGAGTCCAGAGAGTGCACTGGCACCACTGGGGATGCACTGCAGTGAGTCCAGAGAGTACTCTGGCACCACTGAGCTGCACTGCAGTGAGTCCAGAGATTGCACTGGCACCACTGGGGATGCACTGCAGTGAGTCCACAGACTACACTGGCACCACTGGGGATGCACTGCAGTGAGTCCAGAGAGTGCACTGGCACCACTGTTGATGCAGTGTAGTGAGTCCAGAGAGTGCACTGGCACCACTGGGGATGCAGTGCAGTGAGTCCAGAGAGTGCACTGTTACCACTGGGGATGCAGTGCAGTGAGTCCAGAGAGTGCACTGGCATCACTGGGGATGCAGTGCAGTGAGTCCAGAGAGTGCACTGGCACCATTGGGGATGCAGTGTACTGAGTCCAGAGAGTGCACTGGCAGCACTGGGGATGCAGTGCAGTGAGTCCAGAGAGTGCACTGGCACCACTGGAGATGCAGTGCAGTGACTCTAGAGAGTGCACTGGCACCACTGGGGATGCAGTGCAGTGAGTCCTGAGAGTGCAATGGCACCACTGGGGATGCAGTGCAGTGAGTCCAGAGAGTGCACTGGCACCACTGGGGATGCAGTGCAGTGAGTCCAGAGAGTGCACTGGCACCACTGGGGATGCACCGCAGTGAGTCCATAGAGTGCACTGGCACCACTGGGGATTCACTGCAGTGAGTCCAGAGAGTGCACTGACACCACTGGGGATGCACTGCAGTGAGTGCAGAGAGTGCACTGGCACCACTGGGGATGCAGTGCAGTGAGTCCAGAGAGTGCACTGGCACCACTGGGGATGCAGTGCAGTGAGTCCAGAGAGTGCACTGGCACCACTGGGGATGCAGTGCAGTGAGTCCAGAGAGTGCACTGGCACCACAGGGGATGCACTGCAGTGAGTCCAGAGAGTGCACTGGCACCACTGGGGATGCAGTGCAGTGAGTCCAGAGAGTGCACTGGCACCACTGGGGATGCACCTGCAGTGAGTCCAGAGAGTGCACTGGCACCACTGGGGATGCAGTGTAGTGACTCCAGAGAGTGCACTGGCACCACTGGGGATGCAGTGCAGTGAGTCCAGAGAGTGCACTGGCACCTCAGGGGATGCACTGCAGTGAGTCCAGAGAGTGCACTGGCACCAGAGGGGATGCACTGCAGTGAGTCCAGAGAGTGCACTGTCACCACTGGGGATGCAGTGCAGTGAGTCCAGAGAGTGCACTGGCACCACTGGGGATGCAGTGCAGTGAGTGTAGAGAGTGCACTGGCACCACTGGGGATGCAGTGCAGTGAGTCCAGAGAATGCACTGGCACCACTGGGGATGCAGTGCAGTGAGTCCAGAGAGTGCACTGGCACCACTGGGGATGCACTGCAGTGAGTCCAGAGAGTGCACTGGCACCACTGGGGATGCAGTGCAGTGAGTCCAGAGAGTGCACTGGCACCACTGGGGATGCAGTGCAGTGAGTCCAGAGAGTGCACTGTCAGCACTGGGGATGCAGTGCAGTGACTCCAGAGAGTGCACTGGCACCACTGGGGATGCACTGCAGTGAGTCCAGAGAGTGCACTGGCACCACTGGGGATGCAGTGCAGTGAGTCCAGAGAGTGCACTGGCACCACTGGGGATGCACTGCAATGAGTCCAGAGAATGCACTGGCACTAATGGGGATGCAGTGCAGTGACTCGAGAGAGTGCACTGGCACCACTGCGGATGCACTGCAGTGAGTCCAGAGAGTGCACTGTCACCACTGGGGATGCAGTGCAGTGAGTCCAGAGAGTGCACTGGCACCACTGGGGATGCAGTGCAGTGAGTGCAGAGAGTGCACTGGCACAAAAGGGGATGCACTGCAGTGAGTCCAGAGAGTGCACTGGCACCACTGGGGATGCAGTGCAGTGAGTCCAGAGAGTGCACTGGCACCACTGGGGATGCACTGCAGTGAGTCCAGAGAGTGCACTGGCACCACTGGGGATGCAGTGCAGTGAGTCCAGAGAGTGCACTGTCAGCACTGGGGATGCAGTGCAGTGAGTCCAGAGAGTGCACTGGCACCACTGGGGATGCACTGCAGTGAGTCCAGAGAGTGCACTGGCACCACTGGGGATGCACTGCAGTGAGTCCAGAGAATGCACTGGCACCACTGGGGATGCAGTGCAGTGACTCGAAAGAGTGCACTGGCACCACTGGGGATGCACTGCAGTGAGTCCGGAGAGTGCCCTGGCACCAATGGTGATGCAGTGCAGTGATCCAGAGAGTGCACTGGCACCACTGGGGATGCAGTGCAGTGAGTCCAGAGAGTGCACTGGCACCACTGGGGATGCAGTGCAGTGAGTCCAGAGAGTGCACTGGCTCCGCTGGGGATGCAGAGCAGTGACTCAAGAGAGTGCACAGACACCACTGGGGATGCAGTGCAGTGAGTCCAGAGAGTGCACTGGCACCACAGGGGATGCACTGCAGTGAGTCCAGAGAGTGCACTGGCACCACTGGGGATGCAGTGCAGTGAGTCCAGAGAGTGCACTGGCACCAGTGGGGGTGCAGTGCAGTGAGTCCAGAGAGTGCACTGGCACCAACTGGAGATGCACTGCAGTGAGTCCAGAGAGTGCACTGGCACCACTGGGGATGCAGTGCAGTGAGTCCAGAGAGTGCACTGGCACCACTGGGGATGCACTGCAGTGAGTCCAGAGAGTGCACTGGCACCACTGGGGATGCAGTGCAGTGAGTCCAGAGAGTGCACTGGCACCACTGGGGATGCAGTGCAGTGAGTCCAGAGAGTGCACTGGCACCTCAGGGGCTGCACTGCAGTGAGTCCAGAGAGTGCACTGGCACCACTGCCGATGCAGTGCAGTGAGTCCAGAGAGTGCACTGGCACCTGGGCTGCACTGCAGTGAGTCCAGAGAGTGCACTGGCACCACTGGGGATGCACTGCAGTGAGTCCAGAGAGTGCACTGTCACCACTGGGGATGCAGTGCAGTGAGTCCAGAGAGTGCACTGGCACCACTGGGGATGCAGTGCAGTGAGTCCAGAGAGTGCACTGGCACCACTGGGGATGCAGTGCAGTGAGTCCAGAGAGTGCACTGGCACCACTGGGGATGCACTGCAGTGAGTCCAGAGAGTGCACTGGCAAACTGGGATGCAGTGCAGTGAGTCCAGAGAGTGCACTGGCACCACATGGGATGCAGTGCAGTGAGTGCAGAGAGTGCACTGGCACAACAGGGGATGCACTGCAGTGAGTCCAGAGACTGCACTGGCACCACTGGGGATGCAGTGCAGTGAGTCCAGAGAGTGCACTGGCACCACTGGGGATGCAGTGCAGTGAGTCCAGAGAGTGCACTGGCACCACAGGGGATGCAGTGCAGTGATTGCAGAGAGTGCACTGGCACAACAGGGGATGCACTGCAGTGACTCCAGAGAGTGCACTGGCACCACTGGGATGCAGTGCAGTGAGTCCAGAGAGTGCACTGTCACCACTGGGGATGCAGTGCAGTGAGTCCAGAGAGTGCACTGGCACCACAGGGGATGCACTGCAGTGAGTCCAGAGAGTGCACTGGAACCAATGGGGATGCACTGCAGTGAGTCCAGAGAGTGCACTGGCACCACTGGGGATGCAGTGCAGTGAGTTAGAGAGTGCACTGGCATCACTGGGGATGCAGTGCAGTGAGTCCAGAGAGTGCACTGGCACCACTGGGGATGCAGTGCAGTGAGTCCAGAGAGTGCACTGTCAGCACTGGGGATGCAGTGCAGTGAGTCCAGAGAGTGCACTGTCAGCACTGGGGATGCAGTGCAGTGAGTCCAGAGAGTGCACTGGCACCACTGGGGATGCACTGCAGTGAGTCCAGAGAGTGCACTGGCACCACTGGGGATGCAGCGCAGTGACTACAGAGAGTGCACTGGCACCATTGGGGATGCACTGCAGTGAGTCCAGAGAGTGCAATGGCACCACTGGGGATGCACTGCAGTGAGTCCAGAGAGTGCACTGGCACCACTGGGGATGCACTGCAGTGAGTCCAGAGAGTGCACTGGCACCACTGGTGATGCAGTGCAGTGAGTCCAGAGAGTGCACTGACACCACTGGGGATGCAGTGCAGTGAGTCCAGAGAGTGCACTGGCACCACTGGGGATGCAGTGCAGTGAGTCCAGAGAGTGCACTGGCACCACAGGGGATGCAGTGCAGTGAGTCCAGAGAGTGCACTGGCACAACAGGGGATACAGTGCAGTGAGTCCAGAGAGTGCACTGGCACCACTGGGGATGCAGTGCAGTGAGTCCAGAGAGTGCACTGGCACCACTGGGGATGCAGTGCTGTGACTACAAAGAGTGCACTGGAACCACTGGGGATGCAGTGCAGTGAGTCCAGAGAGTGCACTGGCACCACTGGGGATGCACTGCAGTGAGTCCAGAGAGTGCACTGTCAGCACTGGGGATGCAATGCAGTGAGTCCAGAGAGTGCACTGGCACCACTGGGGATGCAGTGCAGTGAGTCCAGAGAGTGCACTGTCAGCACTAGGGATGCAGTGCAGTGAGTCCAGAGAGTGCACTGGCACCACTGGGGATGCAGTGCAGTGAGTCCAGAGAGTGCACTGGCACCACTGGGGATGCAGTGCAGTGAGTCCAGAGAGTGCACTGTCAGCACTGGGGATGCAGTGCAGTGAGTCCAGAGAGTGCACTGGCACCACTGGTGATGCACTGCAGTGACTACAGAGAGTGCACTGGCACCACTGGTGATGCACTGCAGTGAGTCCAGAGAGTGCACTGGCACCACTGGGGATGCAGTGCAGTGAGTCCAGAGAATGCACTGGCACAATTGGGGATGCAGTGCAGTGAGTCCAGAGAGTGCACTGGCACCACTGGGGATGCAGTGCAGAGAGTGCACAGGCACCACTGGAGATGCAGTGCAGTGAGTGCAGAGAATGCACTAGCACAACAGGGGATGCAGTGCAGTGAGTCCAGAGAGTGCACTGGCACCACTGCGGGTGCAGTGCAGTGAGTCCAGAGAATGCACTGGCACAATTGGGGATGCAGTGCAGTGAGTCCAGAGAATGCACTGGCACCACTGGGGATGCAGTGCAGTGACTCCAGAGAGTCCACTGCCACCACTGGGGATGCAGTGCAGTGAGTCCAGAGAGTGCACTGGCACCACTGGGGATGCAGTGCAGTGATTACAGAGAGTGCACTGTCACCACTGGGGATGCAGTGCAGTGAGTCCAGAGAGTTCACTGGCACCACTGGGGATGCACTGCAGTGAGTCCAGAGAGTGCACTGGCACCACTAGAGATGCACTGCAGTGAGTCCAGAGAGTGCACTGGCACCACTGGGGATGCAGTGCAGTGAGTCCAGAGAGTGCACTGTCACCACCACCGGGATGCAGCGCAGTGACTACAGAGAGTGCACTGGCACCACTGGGGATGCAGTGCAGTGAGTCCAGAGAGTGCACTGGCACCCCTGGGAATGCAGTGCAGTGAGTCCAGAGAGTGCACTGTCACCACTGGGGATGCAGTGCAGTAAGTCCAGAGAGTGCACTGTCACCACTGGGGATGCACTGCAGTGAGTCCAGAGAGTGCACTGGCACCACTGGGGATGCAGTGCAGTGAGTCCAGAGAGTGCACTGGCACCACTGGGGATGCACTGCAGTGAGTCCAGAGACTGCACTGGCACCACTGGGGATGCAGTGCAGTGACTCCAGAGAGTGCACTGCCACCACTGGGGATGCAGTGCAGTGAGTCCAGAGAGTGCACTGGCACCACTGGGGATGCACTGCAGTGAGTCCAGAGAGTGCAGTGGCACCACTGGGGATGCAGTGCAGTGAGTCCAGAGAGTGCACTGGCACCACTGGGGATTCAGTGCAGTGAGTCCAGAGACTGCACTGTCAGCACAGGGGATGCAGTGCAGTGAGTGCAGAGAGTGCACTGGCACCACTGGGGATGCAGTGCAGTGAGTCCAGAGAGTGCACTGGCACCACTGGGGATGCAGTGCAGTGAGTCCAGAGAGTGCGCTGGCAGCACTGGGGATGCACTGCAGTGAGTGCAGAGAGTGCACTGGCACCACTGGGGATGCAGTGCAGTGAGTCCACAGAGTGCACTGGCACCACAGGGTATTCACTGCAGTGACTCAGATTGTGCACTGGCACCACTGGTGATGCATTGCAGTGAGTCCAGAGAGTGCACTGGCACCACTGGAGGTGCACTGCAGTGACTCCAGAAAGTGCACTGGCACCACTGGGGATGCAGTGCGGTGAGTCCAGAGAGTGCACTGGCACTTCTGGGGTTGCACTGCAGTGAGTCCAGAGAGTGCACTGGCACCAATGGGGATGCAATGCAGTGAGTCCAGAGAGTGCACTGGCACCACTGGGGATGCACTGCAGTGAGTCCAGAGAGTGCACTGGCACCACTGGGGATGCAGTGCAGAGAGTGCACTGGCACCACTGGGGATGCAGTGCAGTGAGTGCAGAGAATGCACTAGCACAACAGGGGATGCAGTGCAGTGAGTCCAGAGAGTGCACTGGCACCACTGGGGATGCAGTGCAGTGAGTCCAGAGAGTGCACTGGCACCACTGGGGATGCACTGCAGTGAGTCCAGAGAGTGCACTGGCACCACTGGGGATGCAGTGCAGTGAGTCCAGAGAATGCACTGGCACAATTGGGGATGCAGTGCAGTGAGTCCAGAGAATTTCCCTGCACTAATGGGGATGCAGTGCACTGACTCGAAAAATTGCACTGGCACCACTGCGGATGCACCCCGGTGAGTCCGGAGAGTGCCCTGGCACCAATGGTGATGCAGTGCAGTGAGTCCAGAGAGTGCACTGGCACCACTGGGGATGCACTGCAGTGAGTCCAGAGAGTGCACTGTCAGCACTGGGGATGCAATGCAGTGAGTCCAGAGAGTGCACTGGCACCACTGTGGTTGCAGTGCAGTGAGTCCAGAGAGTGCACTGTCAGCACTGGGGATGCAGTGCAGTGAGTCCAGATAGTGCACTGGCACCACTGGGGATGCAGTGCAGTGAGTCCAGAGAGTGCACTGGCACCAATGGGGATGCACTGCAATGAGTCCAGAGAATGCACTGGCACTAATGGGGATGCAGTGCAGTGACTCGAAAGAGTGCACTGGCACAACTGCGGATGCACTGCAGTGAGTCCGGAGAGTGCCCTGGCACCAATGGTGATGCAGTGCAGTGAGTGCACATAGTGCACTGGCACCACTGGGGATGCAGTGCAGTGAGTTCCAGAGAGTGCACTGGCACCACTGGGGATGCACTGCAGTGAGTCCAGAGAGTGCACTGGCACCACTGGGGATGCACTGCAGTGAGTCCAGAGAGTGCACAGTCACCACTGGGGATGCAGTGCAGTGAGTCCAGAGAGTGCACTGGCACCACTGGGGATGCAGTGCAGTGAGTCCAGAGAGTGCACTGTCACCACTGGGGATGCAGTGCAGTGAGTCCAGAGAGTGCAGTGATGTCAGTGAGTCAGAGAGTGCACTGGCACCACTGGGGATGCAGCGCAGTGACTACAGAGAGTGCACTGTCACCACTGGGGATGCGCTGCAGTGAATCCAGAGAGTGCACTGGCACCACTGGGGATGCACTGCAGTGAGTCCAGAGAGTGCACTGGCACCACTGGGGATGCAGTGCAGTGAGTCCAGAGAGTGCACTGGCACCACTGGGGATGCAGTGCAGTGAGTCCAGAGAGTGCACTGGCACCACAGGGGATGCAGTGCAGTGAGTGCAGAGAGTGCACTGGCACAACAGGGGATGCACTGCAGTGACTCCAGAGACTCCACTGGCACCACTGGCGATGCAGTGCAGTGAGTCCAGAGAGTGCACTGGCACCACTGGGGATGCAGTGCAGTGAGTCCAGAGAGTGCACTGGCACCACTGGGGATGCACTGCAGTGAGTCCAGAGAGTGCACTGCCACCACTGGGGATGCAGCACAGTGACTACAGAGAGTGCACTGTCACCACTGGGGATGCAGTGCAGTGAGTCCAGAGAGTGCACTGGCACCACAGGGGCTGCACTGCAGTGAGTCCAGAGAGTTCACTGGAACCAATGGGGATGCACTGCAGTGAGTCCAGAGAGTGCACTGGCACCACTGGGGATGCAGTGCAGTGAGTCCAGAGAGTGCACTGCACCACAGGGGATGCAGTACAGTGTGTCCAGAGAGTGCACTGGGACCACTGGGGATGCAGTGCAGTGAGTCCAGAGAGTGCACTGTCACCACTGGGGATGCACTGCAGTGAGTCCAGAGAGTGCACTGGCACCACTGGGGATGCAGTGCAGTGAGTCCAGAGAGTGCACTGGCACCACTGGGGATGCACCGCAGTGAGTCCAGAGAGTGCACTGGCACCACTGGGGATGCACTGCAGTGAGTCCAGAGAGTGCACTGGCACCACTGGGGATGCACCGCAGTGAGTCCAGAGAGTGCACTGGCACCACTGGGGATGCACTGCAGTGAGTCCAGAGAGTGCACTGGCACCACTGGGGATGCAGTGTAGTGAGTCCAGAGAGTGCACTGGCACCAATGAGGATACACTGCAGTGAGTCCAGAGAGTGCACTGGCACCACTGGGGATGCAGTGCAGTGAGTCCAGAGAGTGCACTGGCACCACTGGGGATGCACTGCAGTGAGTCCAGAGAGTGCACTGGCACCACTGGGTTGCACTGCAGTGAGTCCAGAGAGTGCACTGGCACCACTGGGGATGCAGTGCAGTGAGTCCAGAGACTGCACTGGCACCACTGGGGATGCAGTGCAGTGAGTCCAGAGAGTGCACTGGCACCACTGGGGATGCAGTGCAGTGACTCCAGAGAGTGCACTGTCACCACTGGGGATGCAGTGCAGTGAGTCCAGAAAGTGCACTGTCACCACTGGGGATGCAGTGCAGTGAGTCCAGAGAGTGCACTGGCACCACTGGGGATGCAGTGCAGTGAGTCCAGAGAGTGCACTGGCAGCACTGGGGATGCACTGCAGTGAGTCCAAAGAGTGCACTGGCACCACTGGGGATGCAGTGCAGTGAGTCCAGAGAGTGCACTGGCACCACTGGGGATGCACTGCAGTGAGTCCAGAGAGTGCACTGGCACAACAGGGGATGCACTGCAGTGAGTCCAGAGAGTGCACTGGCACCACTGGGGATGCAGTGCAGTGAGTCCAGAGAGTGCACTGGCACCACTGGGGATGCACTGCAGTGAGTCCAGAGAGTGCACTGGCACCACTGGGGATGCACTGCAGTGATTCCAGAGAGTGCACTGGCACCACTGGGGATGCACCCCAGTGAGTCCAGAGAGTGCACTGGCACCACTGGGGATGCACTGCAGTGAGTCCAGAGAGTGCACTGGCACCACTGGGGATGCAGTGCAGTGAGTCCAGAGAGTGCACTGGCACCAATGGGGATGCAGTGCAGTGAGTCAGAGAGTGCACTGGCACCACTGGGGATGCAGTGCAGTGAGTCCAGAGAGTGCACTGGCACCAGTGGGGATGCACTGCAGTGAGTCCAGAGAGTGCACTGGCACCACTGGGGATGCAGTGCAGTGAGTCCAGAGAGTGCACTGGCACCACTGGGGATGCAGTGCAGTGAGTCCAGAGAGTGCCCTTGCACCACTGGGGATGCAGTGCAGTGAGTCCACAAAGTGCACTGGCACCACTGGGGATGCACTGCAGTGAGTCCAGAGAGTGCACTGGCACCACTGGGGATGCAGTGCAGTGAGTCCAGAGAGTGCACTGGCACCACTGGGGATGCACTGCAGTGAGTCCAGAGAGTGCACTGGCACCACTGGGGATGCAGTGCAGTGAGTCCAGAGAGTGCACTGGCACCACTGGGGATGCACTGCAGTGAGTCCAGAGAGTGCACTGGCACCACTGGGGATGCAGTGCAGTGAGTCCAGAGAGTGCACTGGCACCACTGGGGATGCAGTGCAGTGAGTCCAGAGAGTGCACTGGCACCACTGGGGATGCAGTGCAGTGAGTCCAGAGAGTGCACTGGCACCACTGGGGATGCACTGCAGTGAGTCCAGAGAGTGCACTGGCACCAAGGGGATGCACTGCAGTGAGTCCAGAGAGTGCACTGGCACCACTGGGGATGCAGCGCAGTGAGTCCAGAGAGTGCACTGGCACCACTGGGGATGCAGTGCAGTGAGTCCAGAGAGTTCACTGGCACCACTGGGGATGCACTGCAGTGAGTCCAGAGAGTGCACTGGCACCACTGGAGATGCACTGCAGTGAGTCCAGAGAGTGCACTGGCACCACTGGGGATGCAGTGCAGTGAGTCCAGAGAGTGCACTGTCACCACCACCGGGATGCAGCGCAGTGACTACAGAGAGTGCACTGGCACCACTGGGGATGCAGTGCAGTGAGTCCAGAGAGTGCACTGGCACCCCTGGGAATGCAGTGCAGTGAGTCCAGAGAGTGCACTGTCACCACTGGGGATGCAGTGCAGTAAGTCCAGAGAGTGCACTGTCACCACTGGGGATGCACTGCAGTGAGTCCAGAGAGTGCACTGGCACCACTGGGGATGCAGTGCAGTGAGTCCAGAGAGTGCACTGGCACCACTGGGGATGCACTGCAGTGAGTCCAGAGAGTGCACTGGCACCACTGGGGATGCAGTGCAGTGACTCCAGAGAGTGCCACTGGCACCACTGGGGATGCAGTGCAGTGAGTCCAGAGAGTGCACTGGCACCACTGGGGATGCACTGCAGTGAGTCCAGAGAGTGCAGTGGCACCACTGGGGATGCAGTGCAGTGAGTCCAGAGAGTGCACTGGCACCACTGGGGATTCAGTGCAGTGAGTCCAGAGACTGCACTGTCAGCACTGGGGATGCAGTGCAGTGAGTGCAGAGAGTGCACTGGCACCACTGGGGATGCAGTGCAGTGAGTCCAGAGAGTGCACTGGCACCACTGGGGATGCAGTGCAGTGAGTCCAGAGAGTGCACTGGCAGCACTGGGGATGCACTGCAGTGAGTGCAGAGAGTGCACTGGCACCACTGGGGATGCAGTGCAGTGAGTCCACAGAGTGCACTGGCACCACAGGGTATTCACTGCAGTGACTCAGATTGTGCACTGGCACCACTGGTGATGCATTGCAGTGAGTCCAGAGAGTGCACTGGCACCACTGGAGGTGCACTGCAGTGACTCCAGAAAGTGCACTGGCACCACTGGGGATGCAGTGCGGTGAGTCCAGAGAGTGCACTGGCACTTCTGGGGTTGCACTGCAGTGAGTCCAGAGAGTGCACTGGCACCAATGGGGATGCAATGCAGTGAGTCCAGAGAGTGCACTGGCACCACTGGGGATGCACTGCAGTGAGTCCAGAGAGTGCACTGGCACCACTGGGGATGCAGTGCAGAGAGTGCACTGGCACCACTGGGGATGCAGTGCAGTGAGTGCAGAGAATGCACTAGCACAACAGGGGATGCAGTGCAGTGAGTCCAGAGAGTGCACTGGCACCACTGGGGATGCAGTGCAGTGAGTCCAGAGAGTGCACTGGCACCACTGGGGATGCACTGCAGTGAGTCCAGAGAGTGCACTGGCACCACTGGGGATGCAGTGCAGTGAGTCCAGAGAATGCACTGGCACAATTGGGGATGCAGTGCAGTGAGTCCAGAGAATTTCCCTGCACTAATGGGGATGCAGTGCACTGACTCGAAAAATTGCACTGGCACCACTGCGGATGCACCCCGGTGAGTCCGGAGAGTGCCCTGGCACCAATGGTCATGCAGTGCAGTGAGTCCAGAGAGTGCACTGGCACCACTGGGGATGCACTGCAGTGAGTCCAGAGAGTGCACTGTCAGCACTGGGGATGCAATGCAGTGAGTCCAGAGAGTGCACTGGCACCACTGTGGTTGTAGTGCAGTGAGTCCAGAGAGTGCACTGTCAGCACTGGGGATGCAGTGCAGTGAGTCCAGATAGTGCACTGGCACCACTGGGGATGCAGTGCAGTGAGTCCAGAGAGTGCACTGGCACCAATGGGGATGCACTGCAATGAGTCCAGAGAATGCACTGGCACTAATGGGGATGCAGTGCAGTGACTCGAAAGAGTGCACTGGCACAACTGCGGATGCACTGCAGTGAGTCCGGAGAGTGCCCTGGCACCAATGGTGATGCAGTGCAGTGAGTGCACATAGTGCACTGGCACCACTGGGGATGCAGTGCAGTGAGTTCCAGAGAGTGCACTGGCACCACTGGGGATGCACTGCAGTGAGTCCAGAGAGTGCACTGGCACCACTGGGGATGCACTGCAGTGAGTCCAGAGAGTGCACAGTCACCACTGGGGATGCAGTGCAGTGAGTCCAGAGAGTGCACTGGCACCACTGGGGATGCAGTGCAGTGAGTCCAGAGAGTGCACTGTCACCACTGGGGATGCAGTGCAGTGAGTCCAGAGAGTGCACTGGCACCACTGGGGATGCAGCGCAGTGACTACAGAGAGTGCACTGTCACCACTGGGGATGCGCTGCAGTGAATCCAGAGAGTGCACTGGCACCACTGGGGATGCACTGCAGTGAGTACAGAGAGTGCACTGGCACCACTGGGGATGCAGTGCAGTGAGTCCAGAGAGTGCACTGGCACCACTGGGGATGCAGTGCAGTGAGTCCAGAGAGTGCACTGGCACCACAGGGGATGCAGTGCAGTGAGTGCAGAGAGTGCACTGGCACAACAGGGGATGCACTGCAGTGACTCCAGAGACTGCACTGGCACCACTGGGGATGCAGTGCAGTGAGTCCAGAGAGTGCACTGGCACCACTGGGGATGCAGTGCAGTGAGTCCAGAGAGTGCACTGGCACCACTGGGGATGCACTGCAGTGAGTCCAGAGAGTGCACTGCCACCACTGGGGATGCAGCACAGTGACTACAGAGAGTGCACTGTCACCACTGGGGATGCAGTGCAGTGAGTCCAGAGAGTGCACTGGCACCACAGGGGCTGCACTGCAGTGAGTCCAGAGAGTTCACTGGAACCAATGGGGATGCACTGCAGTGAGTCCAGAGAGTGCACTGGCACCACTGGGGATGCAGTGCAGTGAGTGCAGAGAATGCACTAGCACAACAGGGGATGCAGTACAGTGTGTCCAGAGAGTGCACTGGGACCACTGGGGATGCAGTGCAGTGAGTCCAGAGAGTGCACTGTCACCACTGGGGATGCACTGCAGTGAGTCCAGAGAGTGCACTGGCACCACTGGGGATGCAGTGCAGTGAGTCCAGAGAGTGCACTGGCACCACTGGGGATGCACCGCGGTGAATCCAGAGAGTGCACTGGCACCACCGGGGATTCACTGCAGTGAGTCCAGAGAGTGCACTGGCACCACTGGGGATGCACCGCGGTGAATCCAGAGAGTGCACTGGCACCACCGGGGTTGCAGTGCAGTGAGTCCAGAGAGTGCTCTGGCACCACTGGGGATGCAGTGTAGTGATTACAGAGAGTGCACCGGCTCCAATGAGGATACACTGCAGTGAGTCCAGAGAGTGCACTGGCACCACTGGGGATGCAGTTCAGTGAGTCCAGAGAGTGCACTGGCACCACTGGGGATGCACTGCAGTGAGTCCAGAGAGTGCTCTGGCACCACTGAGTTGCACTGCAGTGAGTCCAGAGAGTGCACTGGCTCCCCTGGTGATGCACTGCAGTGAGTCCAGAGACTACACTGGCACCACTGGGGATGCAGTGCAGTGAGTCTAGAGAGTGCACTGGCACCACTGTTGATGCAGTGCAGTGACTCCAGAGAGTGCACTGTCACCACTGGGGATGCAGTGCAGTGAGTCCAGAAAGTGAACTGTCACCACTGGTGATGCAGTGCAGTGAGTCCAGAGAGTGCACTGGCACCACTGGGGATGCAGTGAACTGAGTCCAGAGAGTGCACTCTCAGCACTGGGGATGCACTGCAGTGAGTCCAAAGAGTGCACTGGCACCACTGGGGATGCAGTGCAGTGAGTCCAGAGAGTACACTGGCACCACTGGGGATGCACTGCAGTGAGTGCAGAGAGTGCACTAGCACAACAGGGGATGCACTGCAGTGAGTCCAGAGAGTGCACTGGCACCTCTGGGGATGCAGTGCAGAGTCCAGAGAGTGCACTGGCACCACTGGGGATGCACTGCAGTGAGTCCAGAGAGTGTACTGGCACCACAGGGGATGCACTGCAGTGATTCCAGAGAGTGCACTGGCACCACTGGGGATGCACCCCGGTGAGTCCAGAGAGTGCACTGGCACCACTGGGGATACACTGCAGTGAGTCCTGAGAGTTCTGGCACCACTGGGGATGCAGTTTAGTGAGTCCAGAGAGTGCACTGGCACCAATGGGGATGCAGCGCAGTGAATACAGAGAGTGCACTGGCACCACTGGGGATGCAGTGCAGTGAGTCCAGAGAGTGCACTGGCACCAGTGGGGATGCACTGCAGTGGGTCTAGAGAGTGCACTGGCACCACTGGGGATGCAGTGCAGTGAGTCCGGAGAGTGCACTGGCACCACTGGGGATGCAGTGCAGTGAGTCCAGAGAGTGCCCTTGCACCACTGGGATGCAGTGCAGTGAGTCCACAAAGTGCACTGGCACCACAGGGGATACACTGCAGTGAGTCCAGAGAGTGCACTGGCTCCACTGGGGATGCAGTGCAGTGAGTCCAGAGAGTGCACTGGCACCACTGGGGATGCAGTGCAGTGAGTCCAGAGAGTGCACTGGCTCCACTGGGGATGCAGTGCAGTGAGTCCAGAGAGTGCACTGGCACCACTGGTGATGCACTGCAGTGAGTCCAGAGAGTGCACTGGCACCACTGGGGATGCAGTGCAGTGAGTCCAGAGAGTGCACTGGCTCCACTGGGGATGCAGTGCAGTGAGTCCAGAGAGTGCACTGGCTCCACTGGGGATGCAGTGCAGTGAGTCCAGAGAGTGCACTGGCACCACTGGGGATGCACTGCAGTGAGTCCAGAGAGTGCACTGGCACCTAAGGGGCTGCACTGCAGTGAGTCCAGAGAGTGCACTGGCACCACTAGGGCTGCAGCGCAGTGAGTCCAGAGAGTGCACTGGCACCACTGGGGATGCAGTGCAGTGAGTCCAGAGAGTGCACTGGCACTTCTGGGGATGCAGTGCAGTGAATGCAGAGAGTGCACTAGCACAACAGGGGATGCACTGCAGTGATTCCAGAAAGTGCACTGGCACCAGTGGGGATGCACTGCAGTGAGTCCAGAGAGTGCACTGGCACCACTGGTGATGCAGTGCAGTGAGTCCAGAGAGTGAACTGGCACCACTGGGGATGCAGTGCAGTGAGTCCAGAGAGTGCACTGGCACCACTGGGGATGCACTGCAGTGAGTCCAGAGACTTCACAGGCACCACTGGGGATGCAGTACAGTGAGTCCAGAGAGTGCACTGGCACCAGTGGGGATTCAGTTCAGTGAGTCCAGAGAGTGAACTGGCACTACTGGGGATGTAGTGCAGTGAGTCCAGAGAGTGCACTGGCACCACCGGGGATTCACTGCAAGGAGTCCAGAGAGTGCAGTGGCACCACTGGAAATGCACTGCAGTGAGTACAGAGAGTGCACTGGCACCTAAGGGGCTGCACTGCAGTGAGTCCAGAGAGTGCACTGGCACCACTGGGGATGCAGTGCAGTGAGTCCAGAGAGTGCACTGACACCACTGGGAATGCACTGCATTGAGTACAGAGAGTGCACTGGCACCTCAGGGGCTGCACTGCAGTGAGTCCAGAGAGTGCACTGGCACCACTGGGGATGCACTGGAGTGAGTCCAGACAGTGCACTGGCACCACTGGGGATGCAATGCAGTGAGTCCAGAGAGTACACTGGCACCAATGGGATGCAGTGCAGTGAGTCCAGAGAGTGCACTGGCACCACAGGTGATGCACTGCAGTGAGTCCAGAGAGTGCACTGGCACCACTAGGGATGCAGCACAGTGAGTCCAGAGAGTGAACTGTCACCACTGGGGACGCAGCGCAGTGACTCCAGAGAGTGCGCTGGCACCAGTGGGGATGCACTGCAGTGAGTCCAGAGAGTGCACTGGCACCACTGGGGATGCAGTGCAGTGAGTCCAGAGAGTGCACTGGCACCACTGGGATGCACTGCAGTGAGTCCAGAGAGTGTACTGGCACCACAGGGGATGCACTGCAGTGAGTCCAGAGAGTGCACTGGCACCACTGGGGATGCACTGCAGTGAGTCCAGAGAGTGCACTGGCACCACTGGAGATGCACTGCACTGAGTCCAGAGAGTGCACTGGCTCCACTGGGGATGCAGTGCAGTGAGTGCAGAGAGTGCACTAGCACAACAGGGGATGCACTGCAGTGACTCCAGAAAGTGTACTGGCACCACTGGGGATGCAGTGCAGTGAGTCCAGAGAGTGCACTGGCACCACTGGTGATGCAGTGCAGTGAGTCCAGAGAGTACACTGGCACCACTGGGGATGCACTGCAGTGAGTCCAGAGAATGCACTGGCACTAATGGGGATGCAGTGCAGTGACTCGAAAGAGTGTACTGGCACCACTGCGGATGCACTGCAGTGAGTCCGGAGAGTGCCCTGGCACCAATGGTGATGCAGTGCAGTGAGTCCAGAGAGTGCACTGTCAGCACTGGGGATGCACTGCAGTGAGTCCAGAGAGTGCACTGGCACCACTGGGGATGCAGTGCAGTGACTCCAGAGAGTGCACTGGCACCACTGGGGATGCAGTGCAGTGAGTCCAGAGAGTGCACTGGCACCACTGGGATGCACTGCAGTGAGTCCAGAGAGTGTACTGGCACCACTGGGAATGCACTGCAGTGAGTACAGAGAGTGCACTGGCACCTAAGGGGATGCACTGCAGTGAGTCCAGAGAGTGCACTGGCACCACTGGGGCTGCACTGCAGTGAGTCCAGAGAGTGCACTGGCACCACTGGGGATGCAGTGCAGTGAGTCCAGAGAGTGCACTGGCACCACTGGGATGCAGTTTATTGAGTCCACAGAGTGCACTGGCACCTCAGGGGATACACTGCAGTGAGTCCTGAGAGTGCACTGGCACCACTGGGGATGCAGCACAGTGAGTCTAGAGAGTGCACTGTCACCACTGCTTATGCAGCGCAGTGAGTCCAGAGAGTTCACTGGCACCACTGGGGATGCAGTGCAGTGAGTCCAGAGATTGCACTGGCACCACTGGGGATGCAGTGCAGTGAGTCCAGAGATTGCACTGGCACCACTGGGGATGCAGTGCAGTTAGCCCAGAGAGTGCACTGGCACCACTGGGGATGCACTGCACTGAGTCCAGAGAGTGCACTGGCACCACTGGGGATGCAATGCAGTGAGCCCAGAGAGTGCAATGGAACCACTGGGGATGCAGTGCAGTGAGTCCAGAGACTGCACTGGCACCACTGGGGTTTTAGTGCAGTTAGTCCAGAGAGTGCACTGGCACCAAAGGGGATGCAGTGCAGTGAGTCCTGAGAGTGCCCTTGCACCACTGGGGATGCACTGCAGTGAGTCCAGAGAGTGCACTGGCTCCACTGGGGATGCAGTGCAGTGAGTCCAGAGAGTGCACTGGCACCACTGGGGATGCACTGCAGTGAGTCCAGAGAGTACTCTGGCACCACTGAGCTGCACTGCAGTGAGTCCAGAGATTGCACTGGCACCACTGGGGATGCACTGCAGTGAGTCCAGAGATTACACTGGCACCACTGGGGATGCACTGCAGTGAGTCCAGAGAGTGCACTGGCACCACTGGTGATGCAGTGCAGTGAGTCCAGAGAGTGCACTGGCACCACTGGGGATGCAGTGCAGTGAGTCCTGAGAGTGCAATGGCACCACAAGTGATGCACTGCAGTGAGTCCATAGAGTGCACTGGCACCACTGGGGATGCAGTGCAGTGAGTCCAGAGAGTGCACTGGCACCACTGGGGATGCAGTGCAGTGAGTCCAGAGAGTGCACTGTCACCACTGGGGAGGCAGTGCAGTGAGTCCACAGAGTGCACTGGCACCACAGGGCATACACTGCAGTGAGTCCAGCGAGTGCACTTGTACCACTGGGGATGCTGCACAGTGAGTCCAGAGAGTGCACTGGCACCCCTGGGGATGCAGCGCAGTGAATACAGAGAGTGCACTGTCAGAACTGGGGATGCAGTGCAGTGAGTCCAGAGAGTGCACTGGCACCAGTTGGGATGCACTGCAGTGGGTCCAGAGAGTGCACTGGTACCACTGGGGATGCACTGCAATGAGTCCAGAGATTGCACTGGCACCACTGGGGATGCACTGTAGTGAGTGCAGAGAGTGCACTGGCACCACTGGGGATGCAGTGCAGTGAGTCCGGAGAGTGCACTGGCACCACTGGTGATGCAGTGCAGTGAGTCCAGAGAGTGCCCTTGCACCACTGGGATGCAGTGCAGTGAGTCCACAAAGTGCACTGGCACCACAGGGGATACACTGCAGTGAGTCCAGAGAGTGCACTGGCACCACTGGGGATGCAGCACAGTGAGTCCAGAGAGTGCACTGGCACCACTGGGGATGCAGTGCAGTGAGTCCAGAGAGTGCACTGGCTCCACTGGGGATGCAGTGCAGTGAGTCCAGAGAGTGCACTGGCACCACTGGTGATGCACTGCAGTGAGTCCAGAGAGTGCACTGGCACCACTGGGGATGCAGTGCAGTGAGTCCAGAGAGTGCACTGGCGCCACTGGGGATGCAGTGCAGTGAGTCCAGAGAGTGCACTGGCTCCACTGGGGATGCAGTGCAGTGAGTCCAGAGAGTGCACTGGCACCACTGGGGATGCACTGCAGTGAGTCCAGAGAGTGCAATGGCACCACAGGTGATGCACTGCAGTGAGTCCAGAGAGTGCACTGGCACCACTGGGGATGCAGTGCAGTGAGTCCAGAGAGTGCACTGGCACTTCTGGGGATGCAGTGCAGTGAATGCAGAGAGTGCACTAGCACAACAGGGGATGCACTGCAGTGACTCCAGAAAGTGCACTGGCACCAGTGGGGATGCACTGCAGTGAGTCCAGAGAGTGCACTGGCACCACTGGGGATGCAGTGCAGTGAGTCCAGAGAGTGCAGTGGCACAACTGGGGATGCAGTGCAGTGAGTCCAGAGAGTGCACTGGCACCACTGGGGATGCAGTGCAGTGAGTCCAGAGACTTCACAGGCACCACTGGGTATGCAGTACAGTGAGTCCAGAGAGTGCACTGGCACCACTGGGGATTCAGTTCAGTGAGTCCAGAGAGTGAACTGGCACCACTGGGGATGTAGTGCAGTGAGTCCAGAGAGTGCACTGGCACCACCGGGGATTCACTGCAAGGAGTCCAGAGAGTGCAGTGGCACCACTGGGAATGCACTGCAGTGAGTACAGAGAGTGCACTGGCACCTAAGGGGCTGCACTGCAGTGAGTCCAGAGAGTGCACTGGCACCACTTGGGCTGCACTGCAGTGAGTCCAGAGAGTGCACTGACACCACTGGGAATGCACTGCATTGAGTACAGAGAGTGCACTGGCACCTCAGGGGCTGCACTGCAGTGAGTCCAGAGAGTGCACTGGCACCACTGGGGATGCACTGGAGTGAGTCCAGACAGTGCACTGGCACCACTGGGGATGCAATGCAGTGAGTCCAGAGAGTACACTGGCACCAATGGGATGCAGTGCAGTGAGTCCACAGAGTGCACTGGCACCACAGGGGATACACTGCAGTGAGTCCAGAGAGTGCACTGGCACCACAAGGGATGCCGCACAGTGAGTCCCGAGAGTGAACTGTCACCACTGGGGACGCAGCGCAGTGACTCCAGAGAGTGCGCTGGCACCACAGGGGATGCACTGCAGTGAGTCCAGAGAGTGCACTGGCACCACTGGGGATGCACTGCAGTGAGTCCAGAGAGTGCACTGGCACCACTGGGGATGCAGTGCAGTGAGTCCAGAGACTTCACAGGCACCACTGGGTATGCAGTACAGTGAGTCCAGAGAGTGCACTGGCACCACTGGGGATTCAGTTCAGTGAGTCCAGAGAGTGAACTGGCACCACTGGGGATGTAGTGCAGTGAGTCCAGAGAGTGCACTGGCACCACCGGGGATTCACTGCAAGGAGTCCAGAGAGTGCAGTGGCACCACTGGGAATGCACTGCAGTGAGTACAGAGAGTGCACTGCCACCTAAGGGGCTGCACTGCAGTGAGTCCAGAGAGTGCACTGGCACCACTTGGGCTGCACTGCAGTGAGTCCAGAGAGTGCACTGACACCACTGGGAATGCACTGCATTGAGTACAGAGAGTGCACTGGCACCTCAGGGGCTGCACTGCAGTGAGTCCAGAGAGTGCACTGGCACCACTGGGGATGCACTGGAGTGAGTCCAGACAGTGCACTGGCACCACTGGGGATGCAATGCAGTGAGTCCAGAGAGTACACTGGCACCAATGGGATGCAGTGCAGTGAGTCCACAGAGTGCACTGGCACCACAGGGGATACACTGCAGTGAGTCCAGAGAGTGCACTGGCACCACAAGGGATGCCGCACAGTGAGTCCAGAGAGTGAACTGTCACCACTGGGGACGCAGCGCAGTGACTCCAGAGAGTGCGCTGGCACCACAGGGGATGCACTGCAGTGAGTCCAGAGAGTGCACTGGCACCACTGGGGATGCACTGCAGTGAGTCCAGAGAGTGCACTGGCACCACTGGGGATGCAGTGCAGTGAGTCCAGAGAGTGCACAGGCACCACTGATGATACACTGCAGTGAGTCCAGAGAGTGCACTGGCACCACTGGAGAAGCACTGCACTGAGTCCAGAGAGTGCACTGGCTCCACTGGGGATGCAGTGCAGTGAGTGCAGAGAGTGCACTAGCACAACAGGGGATGCACTGCAGTGACTCCAGAAAGTGCACTGGCACAACTGGGGATGCAGTGCAGTGAGTCCAGAGAGTGCACTGGCACCACTGGTGATGCAGTGCAGTGAGTCTAGAGAGTACACTGGCACCACTGGGGATGCACTGCAGTGAGTCCAGAGAATGCACTGGCACTAATGGGGATGCAGTTCAGTGAGTCCAGAGAGTTCTCTGGCACCACTGGGGATGCAGTTTAGTGAGCCCAGAGAGTGCACCGGCTCCAATGGGGATACACTGCAGTGAGTCCAGAGAGTGCACTGGCACCACTGGGGATGCAGTGCAGTGAGTCCAGAGAGTGCCCTTGCACCACTGGGGATAAACTGCAGTGAGTCCAGACAGTGCACTGGCACCACTGGGGATGCAGTGCAGTGAGTCCAGAGAGTGAACTGGCACCACTGGGGATGTAGTGCAGTGAGTCCAGAGAGTGCACTGGCACCACCGGGGATTCAGTGCAAGGAGTCCAGAGAGTGCACTGGCACCACTGGGAATGCACTGCAGTGACTCCAGAGAGTGCACTGGCACCACTGGGGCTGCACTGCAGTGAGTCCAGAGAGTGCACTGGCACCACTGGGGCTGCACTGAAGTGAGTCCAGAGAGTGCACTGGCACCACTGGGGATGCAGTGCAGTGAGTCCAGAGAGTGCACTGGCACCACTGGGAGGCAGTTTATTGAGTCCACAGAGTGCACTGGCACCTCAGGGGATACACTGCAGTGAGTCCTGAGAGTGCACTGGCACCACTGGGGATGCAGCACAGTGAGTCTAGAGAGTGCACTGTCACCACTGCTTATGCAGCGCAGTGAGTCCAGAGAGTTCACTGGCACCACTGGGGATGCAGTGCAGTGAGTCCAGAGATTGCACTGGCACCACTGGGGATGCAGTGCAGTGAGTCCAGAGAGTGCACTGGCACCTAAGGGGATGCAGTGCAGTGAGTCCAGAGAGTGCACTGGCACCACTGGGGATGCACTGCACTGAGTCCAGAGAGTGCACTGGCACCACTGGGGATGCAATGCAGTGAGCCCAGAGAGTGCAATGGAACCACTGGGGATGCAGTGCAGTGAGTCCAGAGAGTGCACTGGCAACACTGGGGTTTTAGTGCAGTTAGTCCAGAGAGTGCACCGGCTCCAACGGGGATGCAGTGCAGTGAGTCCTGAGAGTGCCCTTGCACCACTGGAGATGCAGTGCAGTGAGTCCAGAGAGTGCACTGGCTCCACTGGGGATGCAGTGCAGTGAGTCCAGAGAGTGCACTGGCACCACTGGGGATGCACTGCAGTGAGTCCAGAGAGTACTCTGGCACCACTGAGCTGCACTGCAGTGAGTCCAGAGATTGCACTGGCACCACTGGGGATGCACTGCAGTGAGTCCACAGACTACACTGGCACCACTGGGGATGCACTGCAGTGAGTCCAGAGAGTGCACTGGCACCACTGTTGATGCAGTGTAGTGAGTCCAGAGAGTGCACTGGCACCACTGGGGATGCAGTGCAGTGAGTCCAGAGAGTGCACTGTTACCACTGGTGATGCAGTGCAGTGAGTCCAGAGAGCCACTGGCACCACTGGGGATGCAGTGCAGTGAGTCCAGAGAGTGCACTGGCACCATTGGGGATGCAGTGTACTGAGTCCAGAGAGTGCACTGGCACCACTGGGGATGCAGTGCAGTGAGTCCAGAGAGTGCACTGGCTCCACTGGAGATGCAGTGCAGTGACTCTAGAGAGTGCACTGGCACCACTGGGGATGCAGTGCAGTGAGTCCTGAGAGTGCAATGGCACCACTGGGGATGCAGTGCAGTGAGTCCAGAGAGTGCACTGGCACCACTGGGGATGCAGTGCAGTGAGTCCAGAGAGTGCACTGGCACCACTGGGGATGCACTGCGGTGAGTCCATAGAGTGCACTGGCACCACCGGGGATTCACTGCAGTGAGTCCAGAGAGTGCACTGACACCACTGGGAATGCACTGCAGTGAGTGCAGAGAGTGCACTGGCACCACTGGGGATGCAGTGCAGTGAGTCCAGAGAGTGCACTGGCACCACTGGGGATGCAGTGCAGTGAGTCCAGAGAGTGCACTGGCACCACTGGGGATGCAGTGCAGTGAGTCCAGAGAGTACACTGGCACCTCAGGGGCTGCACTGCAGTGAGTCCAGAGAGTGCACTGGCACCACTGGGGATGCAGTGCGGTGAGTCCAGAGAGTGCACTGGCACCACTGGGGATGCACCTCGGTGAGTCCAGAGAGTGCACTGGCACCACTGGGGATGCAGTGTAGTGACTCCAGAGAGTGCACTGGCACCACTGGGGATGCAGTGCAGTGAGTCCAGAGAGTACACTGGCACCTCAGGGGCTGCACTGCAGTGAGTCCAGAGAGTGCACTGGCACCAGAGGGGATGCACTGCAGTGATTCCAGAGAGTGCACTGTCACCACTGGGGATGCAGTGCAGTGAGTCCAGAGAGTGCACTGGCACCACTGGGGATGCAGTGCAGTGAGTGTAGAGAGTGCACTGGCACCACTGGGGATGCAGTGCAGTGAGTCCGGAGAATGCACTGGCACCACTGGGGATGCAGTGCAGTGAGTCCAGAGAGTGCACTGGCACCACTGGAGATGCACTGCAGTGAGTCCAGAGAGTGCACTGGCACCACTGGGGATGCAGTGCAGTGAGTCCGGAGAGTGCACTGGCACCACTGGGGATGCAGTGCAGTGAGTCCAGAGAGTGCACTGTCAGCACTGGGGATGCAGTGCAGTGACTCCAGAGAGTGCACTGGCACCACTGGGGATGCACTGCAGTGAGTCCAGAGAGTGCACTGGCACCACTGGGGATGCAGTGCAGTGAGTCCAGAGAGTGCACTGGCACCACTGGGGATGCACTGCAATGAGTCCAGAGAATGCACTGGCACTAATGGGGATGCAGTGCAGTGACTCGAAAGAGTGCACTGGCACCACTGCGGATGCACTGCAGTGAGTCCAGAGAGTGCACTGTCACCAAAGGGGATGCAGTGCAGTGAGTCCAGAGAGTGCACTGGCACCACTGGGGATGCAGTGCAGTGAGTGCAGAGAGTGCACTGGCACAAAAGGGGATGCACTACAGTGAGTCCAGAGAGTGCACTGGCACCACTGGGGATGCAGTGCAGTGAGTCCAGAGAGTGCACTGGCACCACTGGGGATGCACTGCAGTGAGTCCAGAGAGTGCAGTGGCACCACTGGGGATGCAGTGCAGTGAGTCCAGAGAGTGCACTGTCACCACTGGGGATGCAGTGCAGTGAGTCCAGAGAGTGCACTGGCACCACTGGGGATGCACTGCAGTGAGTCCAGAGAGTGCACTGGCACCACTGGGGATGCACTGCAGTGAGTCCAGAGAATGCACTGGCACCACTGGGGATGCAGTGCAGTGACTCGAAAGAGTGCACTGGCACCACTGGGGATGCACTGCAGTGAGTCCGGAGAGTGCACTGGCACCAATGGTGATGCAGTGCAGTGAGTCCAGAGAGTGCACTGGAACCACTGGGGATGCAGTGCAGTGAGTCCAGAGAGTGCACTGGCACCACTGGGGATGCAGTGCAGTGAGTCCAGAGAGTGCACTGGCACCACTGGGGATGCAGTGCAGTGACTCAAGAGAGTGCACTGGCACCACTGGGGATGCAGTGCAGTGAGTCCAGAGAGTGCACTGGCACCACAGGGGATGCACTGCAGTGATTCCAGAGAGTGCACTGTCACCACTGGGGATGCAGTGCAGTGAGTCCAGAGAGTGCACTGGCACCACTGGGGGTGCAGTGCAGTGAGTCCAGAGAGTGCACTGGCACCAACTGGAGATGCACTGCAGTGAGTCCAGAGAGTGCACTGGCACCACTGGGGATGCAGTGCAGTGACTCCAGAGAGTGCACTGGCACCACTGGGGATGCACTGCAGTGAGTCCAGAGAGTGCACTGGCACCACTGGGGATGCAGTGCAGTGACTCCAGAGAGTGCACTGGCACCACTGGGGATGCAGTGCAGTGAGTCCAGAGAGTGCACTGGCACCTCAGGGGATGCACTGCAGTGAGTCCAGAGAGTGCACTGGCACCACTGCCGATGCAGTGCAGTGAGTCCAGAGAGTGCACTGGCACCTCTGAGGCTGCACTGCAGTGAGTCCAGAGAGTGCACTGGCACCACAGGGGATGCACTGCAGTGAGTCCAGAGAGTGCACTGTCACCACTGGGGATGCAGTGCAGTGAGTCCAGAGAGTGCACTGGCACCACTGGGGATGCAGTGCAGTGAGTCCAGAGAGTGCACTGGCACCACTGGGGATGCAGTGCAGTGAGTCCAGAGAGTGCACTGGCACCACTGGGGATGCACTGCAGTGAGTCCAGAGAGTGCACTGGCACCACTGGGAATGCAGTGCAGTGAGTCCAGAGAGTGCACTGGCACCACTGGGATGCAGTGCAGTGAGTGCAGAGAGTGCACTGGCACAACAGGGGATGCACTGCAGTGAGTCCAGAGAGTGCACTGGCACCACTGGGGATGCAGTGCAGTGAGTCCAGAGAGTGCACTGGCACCACTGGGGATGCAGTGCAGTGAGTCCAGAGAGTGCACTGGCACCACTGGGGATGCAGTGCAGTGATTGCAGAGAGTGCACTGGCACCACTGGGGATGCAGCACAGTGAGTCCAGAGAGTGCACTGGCACCACTGGGGATGCAGTGCAGTGAGTCCAGAGAGTGCACTGTCACCACTGGGGATGCAGTGCAGTGAGTCCAGAGAGTGCACTGGCACCACAGGGGATGCACTGCAGTGAGTCCAGAGAGTGCACTGGCACCACTGGGGATGCACTGCAGTGAGTCCAGAGAGTGCACTGGCACCACTGGGGATGCAGTGCAGTGAGTTAGAGAGTGCACTGGCACCACTGGGGATGCAGTGCAGTGAGTCCAGAGAGTGCACTGGCACCACTGGGGATGCAGTGCAGTGAGTCCAGAGAGTGCACTGTCACCACTGGGGATGCAGTGCAGTGAGTCCAGAGAGTGCACTGTCACCACTGGGGATGCAGTGCAGTGAGTCCAGAGAGTGCACTGGCACCACTGGGGATGCACTGCAGTGAGTCCAGAGAGTGCACTGGCACCACTGGGGATGCAGCGCAGTGACTACAGAGAGTGCACTGGCACCATTGGGGATGCACTGCAGTGAGTCCAGAGAGTGCACTGGCACCACTGGGGATGCACTGCAGTGAGTCCAGAGAGTGCACTGGCACCACTGGGGATGCACTGCAGTGAGTCCAGAGAGTGCACTGGCACCACTGGGGATGCAGTGCAGTGAGTCCAGAGAGTGCACTGGCACCACTGGGGATGCAGTGCAGTGAGTCCAGAGAGTGCACTGGCACCACTGGGGATGCAGTGCAGTGAGTCCAGAGAGTGCACTGGCACCACAGGGGATGCAGTGCAGTGAGTCCAGAGAGTGCACTGGCACCACTGGGGATGCAGTGCAGTGAGTCCAGAGAGTGCACTGGCACCACTGGGGATGCAGTGCAGTGAGTCCAGAGAGTGCACTGGCACCACTGGGGATGCAGTGCAGTGAGTCCAGAGAGTGCACTGGCACCACTGGGGATGCAGTGCAGTGAGTCCAGAGAGTGCACTGGCACCACTGGGGATGCACTGCAGTGAGTCCAGAGAGTGCACTGTCACCACTGGGGATGCAATGCAGTGAGTCCAGAGAGTGCACTGGCACCACTGGGGATGCAGTGCAGTGAGTCCAGAGAGTGCACTGGCACCACTGGGGATGCAGTGCAGTGAGTCCAGAGAGTGCACTGGCACCACTGGGGATGCAGTGCAGTGAGTCCAGAGAGTGCACTGGCACCACTGGGGATGCAGTGCAGTGAGTCCAGAGAGTGCACTGTCACACTGGGGATGCAGTGCAGTGAGTCCAGAGAGTGCACTGGCACCACTGGGATGCACTGCAGTGACTACAGAGAGTGCACTGGCACCACTGGGGATGCACTGCAGTGAGTCCAGAGAGTGCACTGGCACCACTGGGGATGCAGTGCAGTGAGTCCAGAGAGTGCACTGGCACCACTGGGGATGCAGTGCAGTGAGTCCAGAGAGTGCACTGGCACCACTGGGGATGCAGTGCAGAGAGTGCACAGGCACCACTGGAGATGCAGTGCAGTGAGTGCAGAGAATGCACTAGCACAACAGGGGATGCAGTGCAGTGAGTCCAGAGAGTGCACTGGCACCACTGGGGTGCAGTGCAGTGAGTCCAGAGAATGCACTGGCACCACTGGGGATGCAGTGCAGTGAGTCCAGAGAGTGCACTGGCACCACTGGGGATGCAGTGCAGTGAGTCCAGAGAGTGCACTGGCACCACTGGGGATGCAGTGCAGTGAGTCCAGAGAGTGCACTGGCACCACTGGGGATGCAGTGCAGTGATTACAGAGAGTGCACTGTCACCACTGGGGATGCACTGCAGTGAGTCCAGAGAGTGCACTGGCACCACTGGGGATGCACTGCAGTGAGTCCAGAGAGTGCACTGGCACCACTGGGGATGCACTGCAGTGAGTCCAGAGAGTGCACTGGCACCACTGGGGATGCAGTGCAGTGAGTCCAGAGAGTGCACTGTCACCACCACCGGGATGCAGCGCAGTGACTACAGAGAGTGCACTGGCACCACTGGGGATGCAGTGCAGTGAGTCCAGAGAGTGCACTGGCACCACTGGGGATGCAGTGCAGTGAGTCCAGAGAGTGCACTGGCACCACTGGGGATGCAGTGCAGTGAGTCCAGAGAGTGCACTGGCACCACTGGGGATGCACTGCAGTGAGTCCAGAGAGTGCACTGGCACCACTGGGGATGCAGTGCAGTGAGTCCAGAGAGTGCACTGGCACCACTGGGGATGCACTGCAGTGAGTCCAGAGAGTGCACTGGCACCACTGGGGATGCAGTGCAGTGAGTCCAGAGAGTGCACTGGCACCACTGGGGATGCAGTGCAGTGAGTCCAGAGAGTGCACTGGCACCACTGGGGATGCACTGCAGTGAGTCCAGAGAGTGCACTGGCACCACTGGGGATGCAGTGCAGTGAGTCCAGAGAGTGCACTGGCACCACTGGGGATGCAGTGCAGTGAGTCCAGAGAGTGCACTGGCACCACTGGGGATGCAGTGCAGTGAGTCCAGAGAGTGCACTGGCACCACTGGGGATGCAGTGCAGTGAGTCCAGAGAGTGCACTGGCACCACTGGGGATGCAGTGCAGTGAGTCCAGAGAGTGCACTGGCACCACTGGGGATGCACTGCAGTGAGTCCAGAGAGTGCACTGGCACCACTGGGGATGCAGTGCAGTGAGTCCAGAGAGTGCACTGGCACCACTGGGGATGCACTGCAGTGACTCAGAGAGTGCACTGGCACCACTGGGGATGCAGTGCAGTGAGTCCAGAGAGTGCACTGGCACCACTGGGGATGCACTGCAGTGAGTCCAGAGAGTGCACTGGCACCACTGGGGATGCAGTGCAGTGAGTCCAGAGAGTGCACTGGCACCACTGGGGATGCACTGCAGTGAGTCCAGAGAGTGCACTGGCACCACTGGGGATGCAGTGCAGTGAGTCCAGAGAGTGCACTGGCACCACTGGGGATGCAGTGCAGTGAGTCCAGAGAGTGCACTGGCACCACTGGGGATGCAGTGCAGTGAGTCCAGAGAGTGCACTGGCACCACTGGGGATGCAGTGCAGTGAGTCCAGAGAGTGCACTGGCACCACTGGGGATGCAGTGCAGTGAGTCCAGAGAGTGCACTGGCACCACTGGGGATGCAGTGCAGTGAGTCCAGAGAGTGCACTGGCACCACTGGGGATGCAGTGCAGTGAGTCCAGAGAGTGCACTGGCACCACTGGGGATGCAGTGCAGTGAGTCCAGAGAGTGCACTGGCACCACTGGGGATGCACTGCAGTGAGTCCAGAGAGTGCACTGGCACCACTGGGGATGCAGTGCAGTGAGTCCAGAGAGTGCACTGGCACCACTGGGGATGCAGTGCAGTGAGTCCAGAGAGTGCACTGGCACCACTGGGGATGCACTGCAGTGAGTCCAGAGAGTGCACTGGCACCACTGGGGATGCAGTGCAGTGAGTCCAGAGAGTGCACTGGCACCACTGGGGATGCAGTGCAGTGAGTCCAGAGAGTGCACTGGCACCACTGGGGATGCAGTGCAGTGAGTCCAGAGAGTGCACTGGCACCACTGGGGATGCAGTGCAGTGAGTCCAGAGAGTGCACTGGCACCACTGGGGATGCACTGCAGTGAGTCCAGAGAGTGCACTGGCACCACTGGGGATGCAGTGCAGTGAGTCCAGAGAGTGCACTGGCACCACAGGGGATGCACTGCAGTGACTCAGAGAGTGCACTGGCACCACTGGGGATGCATTGCAGTGAGTCCAGAGAGTGCACTGGCACCACTGGGGATGCACTGCAGTGAGTCCAGAGAGTGCACTGGCACCACTGGGGATGCAGTGCAGTGAGTCCAGAGAGTGCACTGGCACCACTGGGGATGCACTGCAGTGAGTCCAGAGAGTGCACTGGCACCACTGGGGATGCAGTGCAGTGAGTCCAGAGAGTGCACTGGCACCACTGGGGATGCAGTGCAGTGAGTCCAGAGAGTGCACTGGCACCACTGGGGATGCAGTGCAGTGAGTCCAGAGAGTGCACTGGCACCACTGGGGATGCAGTGCAGTGAGTCCAGAGAGTGCACTGGCACCACTGGGGATGCAGTGCAGTGAGTCCAGAGAGTGCACTGGCACCACTGGGGATGCAGTGCAGTGAGTCCAGAGAGTGCACTGGCACCACTGGGGATGCACTGCAGTGAGTCCAGAGAGTGCACTGGCACCACTGGGGATGCACTGCAGTGAGTCCAGAGAGTGCACTGGCACCACTGGGGATGCAGTGCAGTGAGTCCAGAGAGTGCACTGGCACAACTGGGGATGCAGTGCAGTGAGTCCAGAGAATTTCCCTGCACTACTGGGGATGCAGTGCAGTGACTCGAGAGAGTGCACTGGCACCACTGGGGATGCACCCCAGTGAGTCCAGAGAGTGCACTGGCACCACTGGGGATGCAGTGCAGTGAGTCCAGAGAGTGCACTGGCACCACTGGGGATGCACTGCAGTGAGTCCAGAGAGTGCACTGGCACCACTGGGGATGCACTGCAGTGAGTCCAGAGAGTGCACTGGCACCACTGGGGATGCACTGCAGTGAGTCCAGAGAGTGCACTGGCACCACTGGGGATGCAGTGCAGTGAGTCCAGAGAATGCACTGGCACTAATGGGGATGCAGTGCAGTGACTCGAAAGAGTGCACTGGCACCACTGGGATGCACTGCAGTGAGTCCAGAGAGTGCACTGGCACCACTGGGGATGCAGTGCAGTGAGTCCAGAGAGTGCACTGGCACCACTGGGGATGCAGTGCAGTGAGTCCAGAGAGTGCACTGGCACCACTGGGGATGCACTGCAGTGAGTCCAGAGAGTGCACTGGCACCACTGGGGATGCACTGCAGTGAGTCCAGAGAGTGCACTGGCACCACTGGGGATGCAGTGCAGTGAGTCCAGAGAGTGCACTGGCACCACTGGGGATGCACTGCAGTGAGTCCAGAGAGTGCACTGGCACCACTGGGGATGCACTGCAGTGAGTCCAGAGAGTGCACTGGCACCACTGGGGATGCACTGCAGTGAGTCCAGAGAGTGCACTGGCACCACTGGGGATGCAGTGCAGTGAGTCCAGAGAGTGCACTGGCACCACTGGGGATGCAGTGCAGTGAGTCCAGAGAGTGCACTGGCACCACTGGGGATGCACTGCAGTGAGTCCAGAGAGTGCACTGGCACCACTGGGGATGCAGTGCAGTGAGTCCAGAGAGTGCACTGGCACCACTGGGGATGCAGTGCAGTGAGTCCAGAGAGTGCACTGGCACCACTGGGGATGCACTGCAGTGAGTCCAGAGAGTGCACTGGCACCACTGGGGATGCAGTGCAGTGAGTCCAGAGAGTGCACTGGCACCACTGGGGATGCAGTGCAGTGAGTCCAGAGAGTGCACTGGCACCACTGGGGATGCACTGCAGTGAGTCCAGAGAGTGCACTGGCACCACTGGGGATGCAGTGCAGTGAGTCCAGAGAGTGCACTGGCACCACTGGGGATGCAGTGCAGTGAGTCCAGAGAGTGCACTGGCACCACTGGGGATGCACTGCAGTGAGTCCAGAGAGTGCACTGGCACCACTGGGGATGCACTGCAGTGAGTCCAGAGAGTGCACTGGCACCACTGGGGATGCAGTGCAGTGAGTCCAGAGAGTGCACTGGCACCACTGGGGATGCAGTGCAGTGAGTCCAGAGAGTGCACTGGCACCACTGGGGATGCAGTGCAGTGAGTCCAGAGAGTGCACTGGCACCACTGGGGATGCACTGCAGTGAGTCCAGAGAGTGCACTGGCACCACTGGGGATGCACTGCAGTGAGTCCAGAGAGTGCACTGGCACCACTGGGGATGCAGTGCAGTGAGTCCAGAGAGTGCACTGGCACCACTGGGGATGCAGTGCAGTGAGTCCAGAGAGTGCACTGGCACCACTGGGGATGCAGTGCAGTGAGTCCAGAGAGTGCACTGGCACCACTGGGGATGCAGTGCAGTGAGTCCAGAGAGTGCACTGGCACCACTGGGGATGCAGTGCAGTGAGTCCAGAGAGTGCACTGGCACCACTGGGGATGCAGTGCAGTGAGTCCAGAGAGTGCACTGGCACCACTGGGGATGCAGTGCAGTGAGTCCAGAGAGTGCACTGGCACCACTGGGGATGCACTGCAGTGAGTCCAGAGAGTGCACTGGCACCACTGGGGATGCACTGCAGTGAGTCCAGAGAGTGCACTGGCACCACTGGGGATGCACTGCAGTGAGTCCAGAGAGTGCACTGGCACCACTGGGGATGCAGTGCAGTGAGTCCAGAGAGTGCACTGGCACCACTGGGGATGCAGTGCAGTGAGTCCAGAGAGTGCACTGGCACCACTGGGGATGCAGTGCAGTGAGTCCAGAGAGTGCACTGGCACCACTGGGGATGCAGTGCAGTGAGTCCAGAGAGTGCACTGGCACCACTGGGGATGCACTGCAGTGAGTCCAGAGAGTGCACTGGCACCACTGGGGATGCAGTGCAGTGAGTCCAGAGAGTGCACTGGCACCACTGGGGATGCAGTGCAGTGAGTCCAGAGAGTGCACTGGCACCACTGGGGATGCAGTGCAGTGAGTCCAGAGAGTGCACTGGCACCACTGGGGATGCAGTGCAGTGAGTCCAGAGAGTGCACTGGCACCACTGGGGATGCACTGCAGTGAGTCCAGAGAGTGCACTGGCACCACTGGGGATGCAGTGCAGTGAGTCCAGAGAGTGCACTGGCACCACTGGGGATGCAGTGCAGTGAGTCCAGAGAGTGCACTGGCACCACTGGGGATGCACTGCAGTGAGTCCAGAGAGTGCACTGGCACCACTGGGGATGCAGTGCAGTGAGTCCAGAGAGTGCACTGGCACCACTGGGGATGCAGTGCAGTGAGTCCAGAGAGTGCACTGGCACCACTGGGGATGCAGTGCAGTGAGTCCAGAGAGTGCACTGGCACCACTGGGGATGCAGTGCAGTGAGTCCAGAGAGTGCACTGGCACCACTGGGGATGCAGTGCAGTGAGTCCAGAGAGTGCACTGGCACCACTGGGGATGCAGTGCAGTGAGTCCAGAGAGTGCACTGGCACCACTGGGGATGCAGTGCAGTGAGTCCAGAGAGTGCACTGGCACCACTGGGGATGCACTGCAGTGAGTCCAGAGAGTGCACTGGCACCACTGGGGATGCAGTGCAGTGAGTCCAGAGAGTGCACTGGCACCACTGGGGATGCAGTGCAGTGAGTCCAGAGAGTGCACTGGCACCACTGGGGATGCAGTGCAGTGAGTCCAGAGAGTGCACTGGCACCACTGGGGATGCACTGCAGTGAGTCCAGAGAGTGCACTGGCACCACTGGGGATGCACTGCAGTGAGTCCAGAGAGTGCACTGGCACCACTGGGGATGCAGTGCAGTGAGTCCAGAGAGTGCACTGGCACCACTGGGGATGCAGTGCAGTGAGTCCAGAGAGTGCACTGGCACCACTGGGGATGCAGTGCAGTGAGTCCAGAGAGTGCACTGGCACCACTGGGGATGCAGTGCAGTGAGTCCAGAGAGTGCACTGGCACCACTGGGGATGCAGTGCAGTGAGTCCAGAGAGTGCACTGGCACCACTGGGGATGCAGTGCAGTGAGTCCAGAGAGTGCACTGGCACCACTGGGGATGCAGTGCAGTGAGTCCAGAGAGTGCACTGGCACCACTGGGGATGCAGTGCAGTGAGTCCAGAGAGTGCACTGGCACCACTGGGGATGCAGTGCAGTGAGTCCAGAGAGTGCACTGGCACCACTGGGGATGCAGTGCAGTGAGTCCAGAGAGTGCACTGTCACCACTGGGGATGCACTGCAGTGAGTCCAGAGAGTGCACTGGCACCACTGGGGATGCACTGCAGTGAGTCCAGAGAGTGCACTGGCACCACTGGGGATGCACTGCAGTGAGTCCAGAGAGTGCACTGGCACCACTGGGGATGCAGTGCAGTGAGTCCAGAGAGTGCACTGGCACCACTGGGGATGCAGCGCAGTGAGTCCAGAGAGTGCACTGGCACCACTGGGGATGCAGTGCAGTGAGTCCAGAGAGTGCACTGGCACCACTGGGGATGCAGTGCAGTGAGTCCAGAGAGTGCACTGGCACCACTGGGGATGCAGTGCAGTGAGTCCAGAGAGTGCACTGGCACCACTGGGGATGCAGTGCAGTGAGTCCAGAGAGTGCACTGGCACCACTGGGGATGCAGTGCAGTGAGTCCAGAGAGTGCACTGGCACCACTGGGGATGCACTGCAGTGAGTCCAGAGACTGCACTGGCACCACTGGGGATGCAGTGCAGTGAGTCCAGAGAGTGCACTGGCACCACTGGGGATGCAGTGCAGTGAGTCCAGAGAGTGCACTGGCACCACTGGGGATGCACTGCAGTGAGTCCAGAGAGTGCACTGGCACCACTGGGGATGCAGTGCAGTGAGTCCAGAGAGTGCACTGGCACCACTGGGGATGCAGTGCAGTGAGTCCAGAGAGTGCACTGGCACCACTGGGGATGCAGTGCAGTGAGTCCAGAGAGTGCACTGGCACCACTGGGGATGCAGCGCAGTGAGTCCAGAGAGTGCACTGTCACCACTGGGGATGCAGTGCAGTGAGTCCAGAGAGTGCACTGGCACCACTGGGGATGCAGTGCAGTGAGTCCAGAGAGTGCACTGGCACCACTGGGGATGCAGTGCAGTGAGTCCAGAGAGTGCACTGGCAGCACTGGGGATGCACTGCAGTGAGTGCAGAGAGTGCACTGGCACCACTGGGATGCAGTGCAGTGAGTCCAGAGAGTGCACTGGCACCACAGGGTATACACTGCAGTGACTCAGATTGTGCACTGGCACCACTGGGGATGCATTGCAGTGAGTCCAGAGAGTGCACTGGCACCACTGGGGATGCACTGCAGTGAGTCCAGAGAGTGCACTGGCACCACTGGGGATGCAGTGCAGTGAGTCCAGAGAGTGCACTGGCACCACTGGGGATGCAGTGCAGTGAGTCCAGAGAGTGCACTGGCACCACTGGGGATGCAGTGCAGTGAGTCCAGAGAGTGCACTGGCACCACTGGGGATGCAGTGCAGTGAGTCCAGAGAGTGCACTGGCACCACTGGGGATGCAGTGCAGTGAGTCCAGAGAGTGCACTGGCACCACTGGGGATGCAGTGCAGAGAGTGCACTGGCACCACTGGGGATGCAGTGCAGTGAGTCCAGAGAGTGCACTGGCACCACTGGGGATGCAGTGCAGTGAGTCCAGAGAGTGCACTGGCACCACTGGGGATGCAGTGCAGTGAGTCCAGAGAGTGCACTGGCACCACTGGGGATGCAGTGCAGTGAGTCCAGAGAGTGCACTGGCACCACTGGGGATGCACTGCAGTGAGTCCAGAGAGTGCACTGGCACCACTGGGGATGCACTGCAGTGAGTCCAGAGAGTGCACTGGCACCACTGGGGATGCAGTGCAGTGAGTCCAGAGAGTGCACTGGCACCACTGGGGATGCAGTGCAGTGAGTCCAGAGAGTGCACTGGCACCACTGGGGATGCAGTGCAGTGAGTCCAGAGAGTGCACTGGCACCACTGGGGATGCAGTGCAGTGAGTCCAGAGAGTGCACTGGCACCACTGGGGATGCAGTGCAGTGAGTCCAGAGAGTGCACTGGCACCACTGGGGATGCAGTGCAGTGAGTCCAGAGAGTGCACTGGCACCACTGGGGATGCAGTGCAGTGAGTCCAGAGAGTGCACTGGCACCACTGGGGATGCAGTGCAGTGAGTCCAGAGAGTGCACTGGCACCACTGGGGATGCAGTGCAGTGAGTCCAGAGAGTGCACTGGCACCACTGGGGATGCAGTGCAGTGAGTCCAGAGAGTGCACTGGCACCACTGGGGATGCAGTGCAGTGAGTCCAGAGAGTGCACTGGCACCACTGGGGATGCAGTGCAGTGAGTCCAGAGAGTGCACTGGCACCACTGGGGATGCACTGCAGTGAGTCCAGAGAGTGCACTGGCACCACTGGGGATGCACTGCAGTGAGTCCAGAGAGTGCACTGGCACCACTGGGGATGCACTGCAGTGAGTCCAGAGAGTGCACTGGCACCACTGGGGATGCAGTGCAGTGAGTCCAGAGAGTGCACTGGCACCACTGGGGATGCAGCGCAGTGAGTCCAGAGAGTGCACTGGCACCACTGGGGATGCAGTGCAGTGAGTCCAGAGAGTGCACTGGCACCACTGGGGATGCAGTGCAGTGAGTCCAGAGAGTGCACTGGCACCACTGGGGATGCAGTGCAGTGAGTCCAGAGAGTGCACTGGCACCACTGGGGATGCAGCGCAGTGAGTCCAGAGAGTGCACTGGCACCACTGGGGATGCAGTGCAGTGAGTCCAGAGAGTGCACTGGCACCACTGGGGATGCACTGCAGTGAGTCCAGAGAGTGCACTGGCACCACTGGGGATGCAGTGCAGTGAGTCCAGAGAGTGCACTGGCACCACTGGGGATGCAGTGCAGTGAGTCCAGAGAGTGCACTGGCACCACTGGGGATGCACTGCAGTGAGTCCAGAGAGTGCACTGGCACCACTGGGGATGCAGTGCAGTGAGTCCAGAGAGTGCACTGGCACCACTGGGGATGCAGTGCAGTGAGTCCAGAGAGTGCACTGTCACCACTGGGGATGCAGTGCAGTGAGTCCAGAGAGTGCACTGGCACCACTGGGGATGCACTGCAGTGACTACAGAGAGTGCACTGTCACCACTGGGGATGCAGTGCAGTGAGTCCAGAGAGTGCACTGGCACCACTGGGGATGCAGTGCAGTGAGTCCAGAGAGTGCACTGGCACCACTGGGGATGCAGTGCAGTGAGTCCAGAGAGTGCACTGGCACCACTGGGGATGCACTGCAGTGAGTGCAGAGAGTGCACTGGCACCACTGGGATGCAGTGCAGTGAGTCCACAGAGTGCACTGGCACCACAGGGTATACACTGCAGTGACTCAGATTGTGCACTGGCACCACTGGGGATGCATTGCAGTGAGTCCAGAGAGTGCACTGGCACCACTGGGGATGCACTGCAGTGAGTCCAGAGAGTGCACTGGCACCACTGGGGATGCAGTGCAGTGAGTCCAGAGAGTGCACTGGCACCACTGGGGATGCACTGCAGTGAGTCCAGAGAGTGCACTGGCACCACTGGGGATGCAGTGCAGTGAGTCCAGAGAGTGCACTGGCACCACTGGGGATGCAGTGCAGTGAGTCCAGAGAGTGCACTGGCACCACTGGGGATGCAGTGCAGAGTCCAGAGTGCACTGGCACCACTGGGGATGCAGTGCAGTGAGTCCAGAGAATGCACTGGCACAACAGGGGATGCAGTGCAGTGAGTCCAGAGAGTGCACTGGCACCACTGGGGATGCAGTGCAGTGAGTCCAGAGAGTGCACTGGCACCACTGGGGATGCACTGCAGTGAGTCAGAGAGTGCACTGGCACCACTGGGGATGCACTGCAGTGAGTCCAGAGAGTGCACTGGCACCACTGGGGATGCAGTGCAGTGAGTCCAGAGAATGCACTGGCACAATTGGGGATGCAGTGCAGTGAGTCCAGAGAATTTCACTGCACTAATGGGGATGCAGTGCACTGACTCGAAAAAGTGCACTGGCACCACTGCGGATGCACCCCAGTGAGTCCAGAGAGTGCACTGGCACCACTGGGGATGCAGTGCAGTGAGTCCAGAGAGTGCACTGGCACCACTGGGGATGCACTGCAGTGAGTCCAGAGAGTGCACTGGCACCACTGGGGATGCAGTGCAGTGAGTCCAGAGAGTGCACTGGCACCACTGGGGATGCAGTGCAGTGAGTCCAGAGAGTGCACTGGCACCACTGGGGATGCAGTGCAGTGAGTCCAGAGAGTGCACTGGCACCACTGGGGATGCAGTGCAGTGAGTCCAGAGAGTGCACTGGCACCACTGGGGATGCAGTGCAGTGAGTCCAGAGAGTGCACTGGCACCACTGGGGATGCAGTGCAGTGAGTCCAGAGAGTGCACTGGCACCACTGGGGATGCAGTGCAGTGAGTCCAGAGAGTGCACTGGCACCACTGGGGATGCAGTGCAGTGAGTCCAGAGAGTGCACTGGCACCACTGGGGATGCACTGCAGTGAGTCCAGAGAGTGCACTGGCACCACTGGGGATGCAGTGCAGTGAGTCCAGAGAGTGCACTGGCACCACTGGGGATGCACTGCAGTGAGTCCAGAGAGTGCACTGGCACCACTGGGGATGCAGCGCAGTGAGTCCAGAGAGTGCACTGGCACCACTGGGGATGCACTGCAGTGAGTCCAGAGAGTGCACTGGCACCACTGGGGATGCACTGCAGTGAGTCCAGAGAGTGCACTGGCACCACTGGGGATGCAGTGCAGTGAGTCCAGAGAGTGCACTGGCACCACTGGGGATGCAGTGCAGTGAGTCCAGAGAGTGCACTGGCACCACTGGGGATGCACTGCAGTGAGTCCAGAGAGTGCACTGGCACCACTGGGGATGCAGTGCAGTGAGTCCAGAGAGTGCACTGGCACCACTGGGGATGCAGTGCAGTGAGTCCAGAGAGTGCACTGGCACCACTGGGGATGCACTGCAGTGAGTCCAGAGAGTGCACTGGCACCACTGGGGATGCACCACTGCAGTGAGTCCAGAGAGTGCACTGGCACCACTGGGGATGCAGTGCAGTGAGTCCAGAGAGTGCACTGGCACCACTGGGGATGCACTGCAGTGAGTCCAGAGAGTGCACTGGCACCACTGGGGATGCACTGCAGTGAGTCCAGAGAGTGCACTGGCACCACTGGGGATGCAGTGCAGTGAGTCCAGAGAGTGCACTGGCACCACTGGGGATGCAGTGCAGTGAGTCCAGAGAGTGCACTGGCACCACTGGGGATGCAGTGCAGTGAGTCCAGAGAGTGCACTGGCACCACTGGGGATGCAGTGCAGTGAGTCCAGAGAGTGCACTGGCACCACTGGGGATGCACTGCAGTGAGTCCAGAGAGTGCACTGGCACCACTGGGGATGCAGTGCAGTGAGTCCAGAGAGTGCACTGGCACCACTGGGGATGCAGTGCAGTGAGTCCAGAGAGTGCACTGGCACCACTGGGGATGCAGTGCAGTGAGTCCAGAGAGTGCACTGGCACCACTGGGGATGCAGTGCAGTGAGTCCAGAGAGTGCACTGGCACCACTGGGGATGCAGTGCAGTGAGTCCAGAGAGTGCACTGGCACCACTGGGGATGCAGTGCAGTGAGTCCAGAGAGTGCACTGGCACCACTGGGGATGCACTGCAGTGAGTCCAGAGAGTGCACTGGCACCACTGGGGATGCAGTGCAGTGAGTCCAGAGAGTGCACTGGCACCACTGGGGATGCACTGCAGTGAGTCCAGAGAGTGCACTGGCACCACTGGGGATGCACTGCAGTGAGTCCAGAGAGTGCACTGGCACCACTGGGGATGCACTGCAGTGAGTCCAGAGAGTGCACTGGCACCACTGGGGATGCAGTGCAGTGAGTCCAGAGAGTGCACTGGCACCACTGGGGATGCAGTGCAGTGAGTCCAGAGAGTGCACTGGCACCACTGGGGATGCAGTGCAGTGAGTCCAGAGAGTGCACTGGCACCACTGGGGATGCACTGCAGTGAGTCCAGAGAGTGCACTGGCACCACTGGGGATGCAGTGCAGTGAGTCCAGAGAGTGCACTGGCACCACTGGGGATGCAGTGCAGTGAGTCCAGAGAGTGCACTGGCACCACTGGGGATGCACTGCAGTGAGTCCAGAGAGTGCACTGGCACCACTGGGGATGCAGTGCAGTGAGTCCAGAGAGTGCACTGGCACCACTGGGGATGCAGTGCAGTGAGTCCAGAGAGTGCACTGGCACCACTGGGGATGCACTGCAGTGAGTCCAGAGAGTGCACTGGCACCACTGGGGATGCAGTGCAGTGAGTCCAGAGAGTGCACTGGCACCACTGGGGATGCACTGCAGTGAGTCCAGAGAGTGCACTGGCACCACTGGGGATGCAGTGCAGTGAGTCCAGAGAGTGCACTGGCACCACTGGGGATGCAGTGCAGTGAGTCCAGAGAGTGCACTGGCACCACTGGGGATGCAGTGCAGTGAGTCCAGAGAGTGCACTGGCACCACTGGGGATGCAGTGCAGTGAGTCCAGAGAGTGCACTGGCACCACTGGGGATGCACTGCAGTGAGTCCAGAGAGTGCACTGGCACCACTGGGGATGCAGTGCAGTGAGTCCAGAGAGTGCACTGGCACCACTGGGGATGCAGTGCAGTGAGTCCAGAGAGTGCACTGGCACCACTGGGGATGCAGTGCAGTGAGTCCAGAGAGTGCACTGGCACCACTGGGGATGCAGTGCAGTGAGTCCAGAGAGTGCACTGGCACCACTGGGGATGCAGTGCAGTGAGTCCAGAGAGTGCACTGGCACCACTGGGGATGCAGTGCAGTGAGTCCAGAGAGTGCACTGGCACCACTGGGGATGCAGTGCAGTGAGTCCAGAGAGTGCACTGGCACCACTGGGGATGCAGTGCAGTGAGTCCAGAGAGTGCACTGGCACCACTGGGGATGCAGTGCAGTGAGTCCAGAGAGTGCACTGGCACCACTGGGGATGCAGTGCAGTGAGTCCAGAGAGTGCACTGGCACCACTGGGGATGCAGTGCAGTGAGTCCAGAGAGTGCACTGGCACCACTGGGGATGCAGTGCAGTGAGTCCAGAGAGTGCACTGGCACCACTGGGGATGCAGTGCAGTGAGTCCAGAGAGTGCACTGGCACCACTGGGGATGCAGTGCAGTGAGTCCAGAGAGTGCACTGGCACCACTGGGGATGCAGTGCAGTGAGTCCAGAGAGTGCACTGGCACCACTGGGGATGCACTGCAGTGAGTCCAGAGAGTGCACTGGCACCACTGGGGATGCAGTGCAGTGAGTCCAGAGAGTGCACTGGCACCACTGGGGATGCACTGCAGTGAGTCCAGAGAGTGCACTGGCACCACTGGGGATGCAGTGCAGTGAGTCCAGAGAGTGCACTGGCACCACTGGGGATGCAGTGCAGTGAGTCCAGAGAGTGCACTGGCACCACTGGGGATGCAGTGCAGTGAGTCCAGAGAGTGCACTGGCACCACTGGGGATGCAGTGCAGTGAGTCCAGAGAGTGCACTGGCACCACTGGGGATGCAGTGCAGTGAGTCCAGAGAGTGCACTGGCACCACTGGGGATGCAGTGCAGTGAGTCCAGAGAGTGCACTGGCACCACTGGGGATGCAGTGCAGTGAGTCCAGAGAGTGCACTGGCACCACTGGGGATGCACTGCAGTGAGTCCAGAGAGTGCACTGGCACCACTGGGGATGCAGTGCAGTGAGTCCAGAGAGTGCACTGGCACCACTGGGGATGCAGTGCAGTGAGTCCAGAGAGTGCACTGGCACCACTGGGGATGCACTGCAGTGAGTCCAGAGAGTGCACTGGCACCACTGGGGATGCAGTGCAGTGAGTCCAGAGAGTGCACTGGCACCACTGGGGATGCAGTGCAGTGAGTCCAGAGAGTGCACTGTCACCACTGGGGATGCAGTGCAGTGAGTCCAGAGAGTGCACTGGCACCACTGGGGATGCAGTGCAGTGAGTCCAGAGAGTGCACTGTCACCACTGGGGATGCAGTGCAGTGAGTCCAGAGAGTGCACTGGCACCACTGGGGATGCAGTGCAGTGAGTCCAGAGAGTGCACTGGCACCACTGGGGATGCAGTGCAGTGAGTCCAGAGAGTGCACTGGCACCACTGGGGATGCACTGCAGTGAGTGCAGAGAGTGCACTGGCACCACTGGGGATGCAGTGCAGTGAGTCCAGAGAGTGCACTGGCACCACTGGGGATACACTGCAGTGACTCAGATTGTGCACTGGCACCACTGGTGATGCATTGCAGTGAGTCCAGAGAGTGCACTGGCACCACTGGGGATGCACTGCAGTGAGTCCAGAGAGTGCACTGGCACCACTGGGGATGCACTGCAGTGAGTCCAGAGAGTGCACTGGCACCACTGGGGATGCAGTGCAGTGAGTCCAGAGAGTGCACTGGCACCACTGGGGATGCAGTGCAGTGAGTCCAGAGAGTGCACTGGCACCACTGGGGATGCAGTGCAGTGAGTCCAGAGAGTGCACTGGCACCACTGGGGATGCAGTGCAGTGAGTCCAGAGAGTGCACTGGCACCACTGGGGATGCAGTGCAGTGAGTGCAGAGAGTGCACTGGCACCACTGGGGATGCAGTGCAGTGAGTCCAGAGAGTGCACTGGCACCACTGGGGATGCAGTGCAGTGAGTCCAGAGAGTGCACTGGCACCACTGGGGATGCACTGCAGTGAGTCCAGAGAGTGCACTGGCACCACTGGGGATGCAGTGCAGTGAGTCCAGAGAGTGCACTGGCACCACTGGGGATGCAGTGCAGTGAGTCCAGAGAATTTCCCTGCACTAATGGGGATGCAGTGCACTGACTCGGAAATGCACTGGCACCACTGTGCAGTGAGTCCAGAGAGTGCACTGGCACCACTGGGGATGCAGTGCAGTGAGTCCAGAGAGTGCACTGGCACCACTGGGGATGCACTGCAGTGAGTCCAGAGAGTGCACTGGCACCACTGGGGATGCAGTGCAGTGAGTCCAGAGAGTGCACTGGCACCACTGGGGATGCAGTGCAGTGAGTCCAGAGAGTGCACTGGCACCACTGGGGATGCAGTGCAGTGAGTCCAGAGAGTGCACTGGCACCACTGGGGATGCAGTGCAGTGAGTCCAGAGAGTGCACTGGCACCACTGGGGATGCACTGCAGTGAGTCCAGAGAGTGCACTGGCACCACTGGGGATGCAGTGCAGTGAGTCCAGAGAGTGCACTGGCACCACTGGGGATGCAGTGCAGTGAGTCCAGAGAGTGCACTGGCACCACTGGGGATGCACTGCAGTGAGTCCAGAGAGTGCACTGGCACCACTGGGGATGCACTGCAGTGAGTCCAGAGAGTGCACTGGCACCACTGGGGATGCAGTGCAGTGAGTCCAGAGAGTGCACTGGCACCACTGGGGATGCAGTGCAGTGAGTCCAGAGAGTGCACTGGCACCACTGGGGATGCAGTGCAGTGAGTCCAGAGAGTGCACTGGCACCACTGGGGATGCAGTGCAGTGAGTCCAGAGAGTGCACTGGCACCACTGGGGATGCAGTGCAGTGAGTCCAGAGAGTGCACTGGCACCACTGGGGATGCACTGCAGTGAGTCCAGAGAGTGCACTGGCACCACTGGGGATGCAGTGCAGTGAGTCCAGAGAGTGCACTGGCACCACTGGGGATGCAGTGCAGTGAGTCCAGAGAGTGCACTGGCACCACTGGGGATGCAGTGCAGTGAGTCCAGAGAGTGCACTGGCACCACTGGGGATGCAGTGCAGTGAGTCCAGAGAGTGCACTGGCACCACTGGGGATGCAGTGCAGTGAGTCCAGAGAGTGCACTGGCACCACTGGGGATGCACTGCAGTGAGTCCAGAGAGTGCACTGGCACCACTGGGGATGCAGCAGTGAGTCCAGAGAGTGCACTGGCACCACTGGGGATGCAGTGCAGTGAGTCCAGAGAGTGCACTGGCACCACTGGGGATGCACTGCAGTGAGTCCAGAGAGTGCACTGGCACCACTGGGGATGCACTGCAGTGAGTCCAGAGAGTGCACTGGCACCACTGGGGATGCAGTGCAGTGAGTCCAGAGAGTGCACTGGCACCACTGGGGATGCAGTGCAGTGAGTCCAGAGAGTGCACTGGCACCACTGGGGATGCAGTGCAGTGAGTCCAGAGAGTGCACTGGCACCACTGGGGATGCACTGCAGTGAGTCCAGAGAGTGCACTGGCACCACTGGGGATGCACTGCAGTGAGTCCAGAGAGTGCACTGGCACCACTGGGGATGCAGTGCAGTGAGTCCAGAGAGTGCACTGGCACCACTGGGGATGCAGTGCAGTGAGTCCAGAGAGTGCACTGGCACCACTGGGGATGCAGTGCAGTGAGTCCAGAGAGTGCACTGGCACCACTGGGGATGCAGTGCAGTGAGTCCAGAGAGTGCACTGGCACCACTGGGGATGCAGTGCAGTGAGTCCAGAGAGTGCACTGGCACCACTGGGGATGCAGTGCAGTGAGTCCAGAGAGTGCACTGGCACCACTGGGGATGCACTGCAGTGAGTCCAGAGAGTGCACTGGCACCACTGGGGATGCAGTGCAGTGAGTCCAGAGAGTGCACTGGCACCACTGGGGATGCAGTGCAGTGAGTCCAGAGAGTGCACTGGCACCACTGGGGATGCAGTGCAGTGAGTCCAGAGAGTGCACTGGCACCACTGGGGATGCAGTGCAGTGAGTCCAGAGAGTGCACTGGCACCACTGGGGATGCAGTGCAGTGAGTCCAGAGAGTGCACTGGCACCACTGGGGATGCAGTGCAGTGAGTCCAGAGAGTGCACTGGCACCACTGGGGATGCACTGCAGTGAGTCCAGAGAGTGCACTGGCACCACTGGGGATGCACTGCAGTGAGTCCAGAGAGTGCACTGGCACCACTGGGGATGCAGTGCAGTGAGTCCAGAGAGTGCACTGGCACCACTGGGGATGCAGTGCAGTGAGTCCAGAGAGTGCACTGGCACCACTGGGGATGCAGTGCAGTGAGTCGAGAGAGTGCACTGGCACCACTGGGGATGCACCCCAGTGAGTCCAGAGAGTGCACTGGCACCACTGGGGATGCAGTGCAGTGAGTCCAGAGAGTGCACTGGCACCACTGGGGATGCAGTGCAGTGAGTCCAGAGAGTGCACTGGCACCACTGGGGATGCAGTGCAGTGAGTCCAGAGAGTGCACTGGCACCACTGGGGATGCACTGCAGTGAGTCCAGAGAGTGCACTGGCACCACTGGGGATGCAGTGCAGTGAGTCCAGAGAGTGCACTGGCACCACTGGGGATGCAGTGCAGTGAGTCCAGAGAGTGCACTGGCACCACTGGGGATGCACTGCAGTGAGTCCAGAGAGTGCACTGGCACCACTGGGGATGCAGTGCAGTGAGTGCCAGAGAGTGCACTGGCACCACTGGGGATGCAGTGCAGTGAGTCCAGAGAGTGCACTGGCACCACTGGGGATGCAGTGCAGTGAGTCCAGAGAGTGCACTGGCACCACTGGGGATGCAGTGCAGTGAGTCCAGAGAGTGCACTGGCACCACTGGGGATGCAGCACAGTGAGTCCAGAGAGTGCACTGTCACCACTGGGGATGCAGTGCAGTGAGTCCAGAGAGTGCACTGGCACCACTGGGGATGCAGTGCAGTGAGTCCAGAGAGTGCACTGGCACCACTGGGGATGCACTGCAGTGAGTCCAGAGAGTGCACTGGCACCACTGGGGATGCAGTGCAGTGAGTCCAGAGAGTGCACTGGCACCACTGGGGATGCAGTGCAGTGAGTCCAGAGAGTGCACTGGCACCACTGGGGATGCAGTGCAGTGAGTCCAGAGAGTGCACTGGCACCACTGGGGATGCAGTGCAGTGAGTCCAGAGAGTGCACTGGCACCACTGGGGATGCAGTGCAGTGAGTCCAGAGAGTGCACTGGCACCACTGGGGATGCAGTGCAGTGAGTCCAGAGAGTGCACTGGCACCACTGGGGATGCAGTGCAGTGAGTCCAGAGAGTGCACTGGCACCACTGGGGATGCAGTGCAGTGAGTCCAGAGAGTGCACTGGCACCACTGGGGATGCAGTGCAGTGAGTCCAGAGAGTGCACTGGCACCACTGGGGATGCACTGCAGTGAGTCCAGAGAGTGCACTGGCACCACTGGGGATGCAGTGCAGTGAGTCCAGAGAGTGCACTGGCACCACTGGGGATGCAGTGCAGTGAGTCCAGAGAGTGCACTGGCACCACTGGGGATGCAGTGCAGTGAGTCCAGAGAGTGCACTGGCACCACTGGGGATGCAGTGCAGTGAGTCCAGAGAGTGCACTGGCACCACTGGGGATGCAGTGCAGTGAGTCCAGAGAGTGCACTGGCACCACTGGGGATGCACTGCAGTGAGTCCAGAGAGTGCACTGGCACCACTGGGGATGCACTGCAGTGAGTCCAGAGAGTGCACTGGCACCACTGGGGATGCAGTGCAGTGAGTCCAGAGAGTGCACTGGCACCACTGGGGATGCAGTGCAGTGAGTCCAGAGAGTGCACTGGCACCACTGGGGATGCAGTGCAGTGAGTCCAGAGAGTGCACTGGCACCACTGGGGATGCACCCCAGTGAGTCCAGAGAGTGCACTGGCACCACTGGGGATGCAGTGCAGTGAGTCCAGAGAGTGCACTGGCACCACTGGGGATGCAGTGCAGTGAGTCCAGAGAGTGCACTGGCACCACTGGGGATGCACTGCAGTGAGTCCAGAGAGTGCACTGGCACCACTGGGGATGCACTGCAGTGAGTCCAGAGAGTGCACTGGCACCACTGGGGATGCAGTGCAGTGAGTCCAGAGAGTGCACTGGCACCACTGGGGATGCACTGCAGTGAGTCCAGAGAGTGCACTGGCACCACTGGGGATGCAGTGCAGTGAGTCCAGAGAGTGCACTGGCACCACTGGGGATGCAGTGCAGTGAGTCCAGAGAGTGCACTGGCACCACTGGGGATGCAGTGCAGTGAGTCCAGAGAGTGCACTGGCACCACTGGGGATGCACTGCAGTGAGTCCAGAGAGTGCACTGGCACCACTGGGGATGCAGTGCAGTGAGTCCAGAGAGTGCACTGGCACCACTGGGGATGCAGTGCAGTGAGTCCAGAGAGTGCACTGGCACCACTGGGGATGCAGTGCAGTGAGTCCAGAGAGTGCACTGGCACCACTGGGGATGCAGTGCAGTGAGTCCAGAGAGTGCACTGGCACCACTGGGGATGCAGTGCAGTGAGTCCAGAGAGTGCACTGGCACCACTGGGGATGCAGTGCAGTGAGTCCAGAGAGTGCACTGGCACCACTGGGGATGCACTGCAGTGAGTCCAGAGAGTGCACTGGCACCACTGGGGATGCACTGCAGTGAGTCCAGAGAGTGCACTGGCACCACTGGGGATGCAGTGCAGTGAGTCCAGAGAGTGCACTGGCACCACTGGGGATGCAGTGCAGTGAGTCCAGAGAGTGCACTGGCACCACTGGGGATGCAGTGCAGTGAGTCCAGAGAGTGCACTGGCACCACTGGGGATGCAGTGCAGTGAGTCCAGAGAGTGCACTGGCACCACTGGGGATGCAGTGCAGTGAGTCCAGAGAGTGCACTGGCACCACTGGGGATGCAGTGCAGTGAGTCCAGAGAGTGCACTGGCACCACTGGGGATGCAGTGCAGTGAGTCCAGAGAGTGCACTGGCACCACTGGGGATGCAGTGCAGTGAGTCCAGAGAGTGCACTGGCACCACTGGGGATGCAGTGCAGTGAGTCCAGAGAGTGCACTGGCACCACTGGGGATGCAGTGCAGTGAGTCCAGAGAGTGCACTGTCACCACTGGGGATGCACTGCAGTGAGTCCAGAGAGTGCACTGGCACCACTGGGGATGCACTGCAGTGAGTCCAGAGAGTGCACTGGCACCACTGGGGATGCACTGCAGTGAGTCCAGAGAGTGCACTGGCACCACTGGGGATGCAGTGCAGTGAGTCCAGAGAGTGCACTGTCACCACTGGGGATGCAGCGCAGTGAGTACAGAGAGTGCACTGGCACCACTGGGGATGCAGTGCAGTGAGTCCAGAGAGTGCACTGGCACCACTGGGGATGCAGTGCAGTGAGTCCAGAGAGTGCACTGGCACCACTGGGGATGCAGTGCAGTGAGTCCAGAGAGTGCACTGGCACCACTGGGGATGCAGTGCAGTGAGTCCAGAGAGTGCACTGGCACCACTGGGGATGCAGTGCAGTGAGTCCAGAGAGTGCACTGGCACCACTGGGGATGCACTGCAGTGAGTCCAGAGAGTGCACTGGCACCACTGGGGATGCAGTGCAGTGAGTCCAGAGAGTGCACTGGCACCACTGGGGATGCAGTGCAGTGAGTCCAGAGAGTGCACTGGCACCACTGGGGATGCAGTGCAGTGAGTCCAGAGAGTGCACTGGCACCACTGGGGATGCAGTGCAGTGAGTCCAGAGAGTGCACTGGCACCACTGGGGATGCAGTGCAGTGAGTCCAGAGAGTGCACTGGCACCACTGGGGATGCAGTGCAGTGAGTCCAGAGAGTGCACTGGCACCACTGGGGATGCACTGCAGTGAGTCCAGAGAGTGCACTGGCACCACTGGGGATGCAGTGCAGTGAGTCCAGAGAGTGCACTGGCACCACTGGGGATGCAGTGCAGTGAGTCCAGAGAGTGCACTGGCACCACTGGGGATGCAGTGCAGTGAGTCCAGAGAGTGCACTGGCACCACTGGGGATGCACTGCAGTGAGTCCAGAGAGTGCACTGGCACCACTGGGGATGCACTGCAGTGAGTCCAGAGAGTGCACTGGCACCACTGGGGATGCAGTGCAGTGAGTCCAGAGAGTGCACTGGCACCACTGGGGATGCAGCGCAGTGAGTCCAGAGAGTGCACTGGCACCACTGGGGATGCAGTGCAGTGAGTCCAGAGAGTGCACTGGCACCACTGGGGATGCAGTGCAGTGAGTCCAGAGAGTGCACTGGCACCACTGGGGATGCAGTGCAGTGAGTCCAGAGAGTGCACTGGCACCACTGGGGATGCAGTGCAGTGAGTCCAGAGAGTGCACTGGCACCACTGGGGATGCAGTGCAGTGAGTCCAGAGAGTGCACTGGCACCACTGGGGATGCACTGCAGTGAGTCCAGAGAGTGCACTGGCACCACTGGGGATGCAGTGCAGTGAGTCCAGAGAGTGCACTGGCACCACTGGGGATGCAGTGCAGTGAGTCCAGAGAGTGCACTGGCACCACTGGGGATGCACTGCAGTGAGTCCAGAGAGTGCACTGGCACCACTGGGGATGCAGTGCAGTGAGTCCAGAGAGTGCACTGGCACCACTGGGGATGCAGTGCAGTGAGTCCAGAGAGTGCACTGGCACCACTGGGGATGCAGTGCAGTGAGTCCAGAGAGTGCACTGGCACCACTGGGGATGCAGTGCAGTGAGTCCAGAGAGTGCACTGGCACCACTGGGGATGCAGTGCAGTGAGTCCAGAGAGTGCACTGGCACCACTGGGGATGCAGTGCAGTGAGTCCAGAGAGTGCACTGCACCACTGGGGATGCACTGCAGTGAGTCCAGAGAGTGCACTGGCACCACTGGGGATGCACAGTGCAGTGAGTGGGGATGCAGAGAGTGCACTGGCACCACTGGGGATGCACTGCAGTGAGTCCAGAGAGTGCACTGGCACCACTGGGGATGCACTGCAGTGAGTCCAGAGAGTGCACTGGCACCACTGGGGATGCAGTGCAGTGAGTCCAGAGAATGCACTGGCACAATGGGGATGCAGTGCAGTGAGTCCCCTGCACTAAGGGGATGCAGTGCACTGACTCGAAAAATGCACTGGCACCACTGCGGATGCAGTGAGTCCGGAGAGTGCCCTGGCACCACTGGGATGCAGTGCAGTGAGTCCAGAGAGTGCACTGGCACCACTGGGGATGCAGTGCAGTGAGTCCAGAGAGTGCACTGTCACCACTGGGGATGCAGTGCAGTGAGTCCAGAGAGTGCACTGGCACCACTGGGGATGCAGTGCAGTGAGTCCAGAGAGTGCACTGTCACCACTGGGGATGCAGTGCAGTGAGTCCAGAGAGTGCACTGGCACCACTGGGGATGCAGTGCAGTGAGTCCAGAGAGTGCACTGGCACCACTGGGGATGCAGTGCAGTGAGTCCAGAGAGTGCACTGGCACCACTGGGGATGCAGTGCAGTGACTCCAGAGAGTGCACTGGCACCACTGGGGATGCACTGCAGTGAGTCCAGAGAGTGCACTGGCACCACTGGGGATGCAGTGCAGTGAGTCCAGAGAGTGCACTGGCACCACTGGGGATGCAGTGCAGTGAGTCCAGAGAGTGCACTGGCACCACTGGGGATGCAGTGCAGTGAGTCCAGAGAGTGCACTGGCACCACTGGGGATGCAGTGCAGTGAGTCCAGAGAGTGCACTGGCACCACTGGGGATGCAGTGCAGTGAGTCCAGAGAGTGCACTGGCACCACTGGGGATGCACTGCAGTGAGTCCAGAGAGTGCACTGGCACCACTGGGGATGCAGTGCAGTGAGTCCAGAGAGTGCACTGGCACCACTGGGGATGCACTGCAGTGAGTCCAGAGAGTGCACTGGCACCACTGGGGATGCAGTGCAGTGAGTCCAGAGAGTGCACTGGCACCACTGGGGATGCAGTGCAGTGAGTCCAGAGAGTGCACTGGCACCACTGGGGATGCACTGCAGTGAGTCCAGAGAGTGCACTGGCACCACTGGGGATGCAGTGCAGTGAGTCCAGAGAGTGCACTGGCACCACTGGGGATGCAGTGCAGTGAGTCCAGAGAGTGCACTGGCACCACAGGGGATGCAGTGCAGTGAGTCCAGAGAGTGCACTGGCACAACACTGGGGATGCACTGCAGTGAGTCCAGAGAGTGCACTGGCACCACTGGGGATGCAGTGCAGTGAGTCCAGAGAGTGCACTGGTCACCACTGGGGATGCAGTGCAGTGAGTCCAGAGAGTGCACTGGCACCACTGGGGATGCACTGCAGTGAGTCCAGAGAGTGCACTGCCACCACTGGGGATGCAGCACAGTGACTCAGAGAGTGCACTGGCACCACTGGGGATGCAGTGCAGTGAGTCCAGAGAGTGCACTGGCACCACTGGGGATGCACTGCAGTGAGTCCAGAGAGTGCACTGGCACCACTGGGGATGCACTGCAGTGAGTCCAGAGAGTGCACTGGCACCACTGGGGATGCAGTGCAGTGAGTCCAGAGAGTGCACTGGCACCACTGGGGATGCAGTGCAGTGAGTCCAGAGAGTGCACTGGCACCACTGGGGATGCAGTGCAGTGAGTCCAGAGAGTGCACTGTCACCACTGGGGATGCACTGCAGTGAGTCCAGAGAGTGCACTGGCACCACTGGGGATGCACTGCAGTGACTCCAGAGAGTGCACTGGCACCACTGGGGATGCAGTGCAGTGAGTCCAGAGAGTGCACTGGCACCACTGGGGATGCAGTGCAGTGAGTCCAGAGAGTGCACTGGCACCACTGGGGATGCAGTGCAGTGAGTCCAGAGAGTGCACTGGCACCACTGGGGATGCAGTGCAGTGAGTCCAGAGAGTGCACTGGCACCACTGGGGATGCAGTGCAGTGAGTCCAGAGAGTGCACTGGCACCACTGGGGATGCAGTGCAGTGAGTCCAGAGAGTGCACTGGCACCACTGGGGATGCACTGCAGTGAGTCCAGAGAGTGCACTGGCACCACTGGGGATGCACTGCAGTGAGTCCAGAGAGTGCACAGTCACCACTGGGGATGCAGTGCAGTGAGTCCAGAGAGTGCACTGGCACCACTGGGGATGCACTGCAGTGAGTCCAGAGAGTGCACTGTCACCACTGGGGATGCAGTGCAGTGAGTCCAGAGAGTGCACTGGCACCACTGGGGATGCACTGCAGTGAGTCCAGAGAGTGCACTGGCACCACTGGGGATGCAGCGCAGTGACTACAGAGAGTGCACTGTCACCACTGGGGATGCAGCTGCAGTGAGTCCAGAGAGTGCACTGGCACCACTGGGGATGCACTGCAGTGAGTCCAGAGAGTGCACTGGCACCACTGGGGATGCAGTGCAGTGAGTCCAGAGAGTGCACTGGCACCACTGGGGATGCAGTGCAGTGAGTCCAGAGAGTGCACTGGCACCACAGGGGATGCAGTGCAGTGAGTGCAGAGAGTGCACTGGCACAACAGGGGATGCACTGCAGTGACTCCAGAGACTGCACTGGCACCACTGGGGATGCAGTGCAGTGAGTCCAGAGAGTGCACTGGCACCACTGGGGATGCAGTGCAGTGAGTCCAGAGAGTGCACTGGCACCACTGGGGATGCACTGCAGTGACTCTAGAGAGTGCACTGGCACCACTAGGGATGCAGCACAGTGACTACAGAGAGTGCACTGTCACCACTGGGGATGCAGTGCAGTGAGTCCAGAGAGTGCACTGGCACCACAGGGGCTGCACTGCAGTGAGTCCAGAGAGTGCACTGGAACCAATGGGGATGCACTGCAGTGAGTCCAGAGAGTGCACTGGCACCACTGGGGATGCAGTGCAGTGAGTCCAGAGAGTGCACTGGCATCACTGGGGATGCAGTACAGTGTGTCCAGAGAGTGCACTGGGACCACTGGGGATGCAGTGCAGTGAGTCCAGAGAGTGCACTGTCACCACTGGGGATGCACTGCAGTGAGTCCAGAGAGTGCACTGGCACAACAGGGGATGCACTGCAGTGACTCCAGAGAGTGCACTGGCACCACTGGGGATGCAGTGCAGTGAGTCCAGAGAGTGCACTGGCACCACTGGGGATGTAGTGCAGTGAGTCCAGAGAGTGCAGTGGCACCATTGGGGATGCAGTGCAGTGAGTCCAGAGAGTGCACTGTCACCACTGGGGATGCAGTGCAGTGAGTCCAGAGAGTGCACTGGCACCAATGGGGATGCAGTGCAGTGAGTCCAGAGAGTGCACTGGCACCACTGGGGATGCAGTGCAGTGAGTCCAGAGAGTGCACTGGCACCACTGGGGATGCACTGCAGTGAGTCCAGAGAGTGCACTGGCACCACTGGGGATGCAGCGCAGTGACTACAGAGAGTGCACTGGCACCACTGGGGATGCACTGCAGTGAGTCCAGAGAGTGCAATGGCACCACTGGGGATGCAGTGCAGTGAGTCCAGAGAGTGCACTGGCACCACTGGGGATGCACTGCAGTGAGTCCAGAGAGTGCACTGGCACCACTGGGGATGCAGTGCAGTGAGTCCAGAGAGTGCACTGACACCACTGGGGATGCAGTGCAGTGAGTCCAGAGAGTGCACTGGCACCACTGGGGATGCAGTGCAGTGAGTCCAGAGAGTGCACTGGCACCACAGGGGATGCAGTGCAGTGAGTCCAGAGAGTGCACTGCCACAACAGGGGATACAGTGCAGTGAGTCCAGAGAGTGCACTGGCACCACTGGGGATGCAGTGCAGTGAGTCCAGAGAGTGCACTGGCACCACTGGGGATGCAGTGCAGTGACTACAAAGAGTGCACTGGAACCACTGGGGATGCAGTGCAGTGAGTCCAGAGAGTGCACTGGCACCACTGGGGATGCACTGCAGTGAGTCCAGAGAGTGCACTGTCAGCACTGGGGATGCAATGCAGTGAGTCCAGAGAGTGCACTAGCACCACTGGGGATGTAGTGCAGTGAGTCCAGAGAGTGCACTGTCAGCACTGGGGATGCACTGCAGTGAGTCCAGAGAGTGCACTGTCAGCACTGGAGATGCAGTGCAGTGAGTCCAGAGAGTGCACTGGCACCACTGGGGATGCAGTGCAGTGAGTCCAGAGAGTGCACTGGCACTAATGGGGATGCACTGCAGTGACTACAGAGAGTGCACTGGCACCACTGGTGATGCACTGCAGTGAGTCCAGAGAGTGCACTGGCACCACTGGGGATGCAGTGCAGTGAGTCCAGAGAATGCACTGGCACAATTGGGGATGCAGTGCAGTGAGTCCAGAGAATTTCCCTGCACTAATGGTGATTCAGTGCACTGACTCGAAAAATTGCACTGGCACCACTGCGGATGCACCCCGGTGAGTCCGGAGAGTGCCCTGGCACCAATGGTGATGCGCTGCAGTGAGTCCAGAGAGTGCACTGGCACCACTGGGGATGCAGTGCAGTGAGTCCAGAGAGTGCACTGTCAGCACTGGGGATGCAGTGCAGTGAGTCCAGAGAGTGCACTGTCAGCACTGGGGATGCAGTGCAGTGAGTCCAGAGAGTGCACTGGCACCACTGGGGATGCACTGCAGTGAGTCCAGAGAGTGCACTGGCACCACTGGGGATGCAGTGCTGTGACTACAAAGAGTGCACTGGAACAACTGGGGATGCAGTGCAGTGAGTCCAGAGAGTGCACTGGCACCACTGGGGATGCACTGCAGTGAGCCCAGAGAGTGCACTGTCAGCACTGGGGATGCAATGCAGTGAGTCCAGAGAGTGCACTGGCACCACTGGTGATGCAGTGCAGTGAGTCCAGAGAGTGCACTGTCAGCACTGGGGATGCAGTGCAGTGAGTCCAGAGAGTGCACTGGCACCACTGGGGATGCAGTGCAGTGAGTCCAGAGAGTGCACTGGCACCACTGGGGATGCAGTGGTGCCAGTGCACTCCCTGGACTTACTGCACTGCATCCCCAGTGGTGCCAGTGCACTCTCTGGACTCACTGCACTGCATTCCCAGTGCTGCCAGTGCACTCTCTGGACTCACTGCACTGCATCCCCAGTGGTGCCAGTGCACTCTCTGCACTCACTGCAGTGTATCCCTATTGGTGCCAGTGCATTCTCTGGATTCACTGCACTGCATCACCAGTGGTGCCACTGCTCTCTCTGGACTCACTGCACTGCATCCCAGTGGTGCCAGTGCACTTTCTGGAGTCACTGCACTGCATCCCCATTGGTGCCAGTGCATTCTCTGGACTCACTGCACTGCATCCCCAGTGGTGCCACTGCACTCTCTGCACTCACTGCAGTGCATCCCCATTGGTGCCAGGGCACTCTCTGGACTCACTGCACTGCATCCCCAGTGGTGCCAGTGCATTCTCTGGACTCACTGCAGTGCATCCCCGGTGGTGCCAGTGCACTCTCTGGACTCACTGCCGTGCATCCCCGGTGGTGCCAGTGCACTCTCTGGACTCACTGCACTGCATCCCCAGTGGTGCCAATGCACTCTCCGTAGTCATTGCGCTGCATCCCAGGTGGTGCCAGTGTTCTCTCTGGACTCACTGCACTGCATCCCCAGTGGTGCCAGTGCACTCTCTGGACTCGCTGCACTGCATCCCCAGTGGTGCCAGTGCACTCTCTGGACTCACTGCACTGCATCCCCAGTGGTGCCAGTGCACTCTCTGGACTCACTGCACTGCATCCCCAGTGGTGCCAGTGCACTCTCTGGACTCACTGCACTGCATCCCCAGTGGTGCCAGTGCACTCTCTGGACTCACTGCACTGCATCCCCAGTGGTGACATTGCACTCTTTGGACTCACTCCAGTGCATCCCCAGTGGTGCCAGTGCACTCTCTGGACTCACTGCACTGCAAGCCCTGTGCTGACAGTGCACTCTCTGGACTCATTGCACTGCATCCCCAGTGGTGCCAGTGCACTCTCTGGTCTCACTGCACTGCATCCCCAGTGGTGCCAGTGCAGTCTCTGGACTCACTGCAGTGCATCCCCAGTGGTGCCAGTGCACTCTCTGGACTCACTGCACTGCATCACCAGTGGTGCCAGTGCACTTTCTGGACTCACTGCGCTGCATCCCCAGTGGTGACAGTGCACTCTCTGAACTTACTGCACTGCATCCCCAGTGGTGCCAGTGCACTCTCTGGACTCACTGCACTGCATCCCCAGTGGTGCCAGTGTACTCTCTGGACTCACTGCAGTGCATCCCCAGTGGTGCCAATGCACTCTCTGGACTCACTGCACTGCATCCCCAAGGTGGCAGTGCACTCTCTGGACTCACTGCACTGCAACCCCAGTGGTGCCAGTGCAGTCTCTGGACTCACTGCACTGCATCCCCAGTGGTGCCAGTGCACTCTCTGCACTCACTACACTGCATCACCAGTGGCGCCAGTGCACTCTCTGCACTCACTGCACTGCATCCCCAGTGGTGCCACTGCACTCTCTGGACTCACTGCAGTGCATCCCCAGTGGTGCCATTGCACTCTGTGCACTCACTGCATTGCATCACCATTGGTGCCAGGGCACTCTCTGGACTCACTGCAGTGCATCCGCAGTGGTGCCAGTGCACTCTTTCGAGTCACTGCACTGCATCCTCATTACTGCCAGTGCATTCTCTGGACTCATTGCAGTGCATCCCCAGTGGTGCAAGTGCACTCTCTGTACTCACTGCAGTGCATCCCCAGTGGTGCCAGTGCACTCTCTGGACTCACTGCACTGCATCCCCAGTGCTGACAATGCACTCTCTGGACTCACTGCACTGCATCCCCAGTGGTGCCAGGGCACTCTCTGGACTCACTGCAGTGCATCCCCAATGTTGCCACTGCACTCTCTGGACTTATTGCACTGCATCCCCAGTGGTGCCAGTGCACTCTCTGGACTCACTGCACTGCATCCCAAGTGGTGCCAGTGCACTCTCTGGACTCACTGCACTTTAACCCTGTTGTGCCAGTGCACTCTCTGCACTCACTGCACTGCATCCCCTGTGGTACCAGTGCACTCTCTGCACTCACTGCACTGCATCCCCAGTGGTGCCAGTGCACTCTCTGGACTCACTGCACTGCATCCCCAGTGAGGCCAGTGCACTCTCTGGACTCACTGCACTGCATCCCCAAGGTGCCAGTGCACTCTCTGGACTCAGTGCACTGCATCCCCTTTTGTGCCAGTGCACTCTCTGCACTCACTGCACTGCATCCCCAGTGGTGCCAGTGCACTCTCTGGACTCACTGCACTGCATCCCCAGTGGTGCCAGTGGACTCTCTGGAGTCACTGCAGTGCATCCCCTGTTGTGCCAGTGCACTCTCTGGACTCACTGCACTGCATCCCCAGTGGTGCCAGTGCACTCTCTGGACTCACTGCACTGCATCCCCAGTGGTGACAGTGCACTCTCTGGTCTCACTGCACTGCATCCCCAGTGGTGCCAGTGCACTCTCTGGACTCACTGCACTGCATCCCCAGTGGTGCCATTGCACTCTCTGGAGTCACTGCACTGCATCCACAGTGGTGCCAGTGCACTCTCTGGACTCACTGCATTGCATCCCCAGTGGTGCCAGGGCACTCTCTGGACTCACTGCAGTGCATCCGCAGTGGTGCCAGTGCACTCTTTCGAGTCACTGCACTGCATCCCCATTAGTGCCAGTGCATTCTCTGGACTCACTGCAGTGCATCCCCAGTGGTGCAAGTGCACTCTCTGTACTCACTGCAGTGCATCCCCAGTGGTGCCAGTGCCCTCTCTGGACTCACTGCACTGCATCCCCAGTGGTGCCAGTGCACTCTCTGGACTCACTGCACTGCATCCCCTGTGGTGCCAGTGCACTCTCTGGACTCACTGCACTGCATCCCCAATGGAGCCACTGCACTCTCTGGACTCACTGCAGTGCATCCCCAGTGGTGCCAGTGCACTCTCTGGACTCACTGCACTGCATCCCAGTGGTGCCAGTGCACTCTCTGGACTCACTGCAGTGCATCCCCTGTTGTGCCAGTGCACTCTCTGCACTCACTGCACTGCATCCCCTGTGGTGCCAGTGCACTCTCTGGACTCACTGCACCGCATCCCCAGTGGTGCCAGTGCACTCTCTGGACTCACTGCAGTGCATCCCCAGTGGTGCCAGTGCACTCTCTGCACTCACTGCACTGCATCCCCAGTGGTGCCAGTGCACTCTCTGGACTCACTGCACTGCATCCCCAGTGGTGCCAGTGCACTCTCTGGACTCACTGCAGTGCATCCCCAGTGGTGCCAGAGCACTCTCTGGACTCACTGCAGTGCATCCCCAGTGGTGCCAGTGCACTCTCTGCACTCACTGCACTGCATCCCCAGTGGTGCCAGTGCACTCTCTGGACTCACTGCAGTGCATCGCCAGTGGAGCCAGTGCACTCTCTGGACTCACTGCACTGCATCCCCAGTTGTGCCAGTGCACTCTCTGCACTCACTGCACTGCATCCCCTGTGGTGCCAGTGCACTCTCTGGACTCACTGCACTGCATCCCCAGTGGTGCCAGTGCACTCTCTGGACTCACTGCACTGCATCCCCAGTGGTGTCAGTGCACTCTCTGGACTCACTGCACTGCATCCCCAGTGGTGCCAGTGCACTCTCTGGACTCACTGCACTGCATCCCCAGTGGTGCCAGTGCACTCTCTGGACTCACTGCACTGCATCCCCAGTGGTGCCAGTGCACTCTCTGGACTCACTGCATTGCATCCCCAGTGGTGCCAGGGCACTCTCTGGACTCACTGCAGTGCATCCGCAGTGGTGCCAGTGCACTCTTTCGAGTCACTGCACTGCATCCCCATTAGTGCCAGTGCATTCTCTGGACTCACTGCAGTGCATCCCCAGTGGTGCAAGTGCACTCTCTGTACTCACTGCAGTGCATCCCCAGTGGTGCCAGTGCCCTCTCTGGACTCACTGCACTGCATCCCCAGTGGTGCCAGTGCACTCTCTGGACTCACTGCACTGCATCCCCAGTGGTGCCAGTGCACTCTCTGGACTCACTGCACTGCATCCCCAAAGGTGCCACTGCACTCTCTGGACTCACTGCAGTGCATCCCCAGTGGTGCCAGTGCACTCTCTGGACTCACTGCACTGCATCCCCAGTGGTGCCAGTGCACTCTCTGGACTCACTGCAGTGCATCCCCTGTTGTGCCAGTGCACTCTCTGCACTCACTGCACTGCATCCCCTGTGGTGCCAGTGCACTCTCTGGACTCACTGCACTGCATCCCCATTGGTTCCAGTGCACTCTCTGGACTCACTGCAGTGCATCCCCAGTGGTGCCAGTGCACTCTCTGCACTCACTGCAGTGCATCCCCAGTGGTGACAGTGCACTCTCTGTAGTCACTGTGCTGCATCCCCAGTGGTGCCAGTGCACTCTCTGGACTCACTGCAGTGCATCCCCAGTGGTGCCAGAGCACTCTCTGGACTCACTGCAGTGCATCCCCAGTGGTGCCAGTGCACTCTCTGCACTCACTGCACTGCATCCCCAGTGGTGCCAGTGCACTCTCTGGACTCACTGCAGTGCATCGCCAGTGGAGCCAGTGCACTCTCTGGACTCACTGCACTGCATCCCCAGTTGTGCCAGTGCACTCTCTGCACTCACTGCACTGCATCCCCTGTGGAGCCAGTGCACTCTCTGGACTCACTGCACTGCATCCCTAGCGGTGCCAGTGCACTCTCTGGAGTCACTGCACTGCATCACCAGTGGTGCCCCTGCACTCTCTGGACTCACCGGGTTGCACCGCAGTGGTGCCAGTGCACTCTCTGGACTCACTGCACTGCATCCCCTGTGGTGCCAGTGCACTCTCTGCACTCACTGCACTGCATCCCCAGTGGTGCCAGTGCACTCTCTGGAGTCACTGCACTGCATCCCCAGTGATGCCAGTGCACTCTCTGGACTCACTGCACTGCATCCCCAAGGTGCCAGTGCACTCTCTGGACTCACTGCACTGCATCCCCAGTGGTGCCAGTGCACTCTCTGGACTCACTGCACTGCATCCACAGTGCTGACAGTGCACTCTCTGGACTCACTGCACTGCATCCCCAGTGGTGCCAGTGCACTCTCTGGACTCACTGCAGTGCATCGCCAGTGGTGCCAGTGCACTCTCTGGAGTCACTGCAGTGCATCCCCTGTTCTGCCAGTGCACTCTCTGGACTCACTGCAGTGCATCCCCAGTGGTGCCAGTGCACTCTCTGGACTCACTGCACTGCATCCCCAGTGGTGCCAGTGCACTCTCTGGTCTCACTGCACTGCATCCCCAGTGGTGCCAGTGCACTCTCTGGACTCACTGCACTGCATCCCCAGTGGTGCCAGTGCACTCTCTGGACTCACTGCACTGCATCCCCAGTGGGCCAGTGCACTCTCTGGAGTCACTGCACTGCATCCCCAGTGGTGCCAGTGCACTCTCTGGACTCACTGCACTGCATCCCCAATGGAGCCAGTGCACTCTCTGGACTCACTGCAGTGCATCCCCAGTGGTGCCAGTGCACTCTCTGGACTCACTGCACTGCATCCCAGTGGTGCCAGTGCACTCTCTGGACTCACTGCAGTGCATCCCCAGTTGTGCCAGTGCACTCTCTGCACTCACTGCACTGCATCCCCAGTGGTGCCAGTGCACTCTCTGGACTCACTGCACTGCATCCCCATTGGTTCCAGTGCACTCTCTGCACTCACTGCAGTGCATCCCCAGTGGTGCCAGTGCACTCTCTGCACTCACTGCAGTGCATCCCCAGTGGTGACAGTGCACTCTCTGTAGTCACTGTGCTGCATCCCCAGTGGTGCCAGTGCACTCTCTGGACTCACTGCAGTGCATCCCCAGTGGTGCCAGTGCACTCTCTGGACTCACTGCAGTGCATCCCCAGTGGTGCCAGTGCACTCTCTGGACTCACTGCACTGCATCCCCAGTGGTGCCAGTGCACTCTCTGGACTCACTGCAGTGCATCGCCAGTGGAGCCAGTGCACTCTCTGGACTCACTGCACTGCATCCCCTTTTGTGCCAGTGCACTCTCTGCACTCACTGCACTGCATCCCCTGTGGAGCCAGTGCACTCTCTGGACTCACTGCACTGCATCCCTAGCGGTGCCAGTGCACTCTCTGGACTCACTGCACTGCATCACCAGTGGTGCCCCTGCACTCTCTGGACTCACTGGGTTGCACCGCAGTGGTGCCAGTGCACTCTCTGGACTCACTGCACTGCATCCCCTGTGGTGCCAGTGCACTCTCTGCACTCACTGGACTGCATCCCCAGTGGTGCCAGTGCAGTCTCTGGACTCACTGTACTGCATCCCCAGTGATGCCAGTGCACTCTCTGGACTCACTGCACTGCATCCCCAAGGTGCCAGTGCACTCTCTGGACTCACTGCACTGCATCCCCAGTGGTGCCAGTGCACTCTCTGGACTCACTGCAGTGCATCCCCAGTGGTGCCAGTGCACTCTCTGGACTCACTGCAGTGCATCCCCAGTGGTGCCAGTGCACTCTCTGGACTCACTGCAGTGCATCCCCACTGGTGCCAGTGCACTCTCTGGACTCACTGCACTGCATACCCAGTGGTGCCAGTGCACTCTCTGGACTCACTGCACTGCATCCCCAGTGGTGCCAGTGCACTCTCTGGAGTCACTGCAGTGCATCCCCTGTGGTGCCAGTGCACTCTCTGGACTCACTGCAGTGCATCCCCAGTGGTGCCAGTGCACTCTCTGGACTCACTGCACTGCATCCCCAGTGGTGCCAGTGCACTCTCTGCACTCACTGCAGTGCATCCCCAGTGGTGCCAGTGCACTCTCTGGACTCACTGCACTGCATCCCCAGTGGTGCCAGTGCACTCTCTGGACTCACTGCAGTGCATCCCCAGTGGTGCCAGTGCACTCTCTGGACTCACTGCAGTGCATCCCCAGTGGTGCCAGTGCACTCTCTGGACTCACTGCACTGCATCCCCTGTGGTGCCAGTGCACTCTCTGGACTCACTGCAGTGCATCCCCATTGGTGCCAGTGCACTCTCTGGACTCACTGCAGTGCATCCCCAGTGGTGCCAGTGCACTCTCTGGACTCACTGCAGTGCATCCCCAGTGGTGCCAGTGCACTCTCTGGACTCACTGCACTGCATCCCCAGTGGTGACAGTGCACTCTCTGGACTCACTGCAGTGCATCCCCAGTGGTGCCAGTGCACTCTCTGGACTCACTGCACTGCATCCCCAGTGGTGCCAGTGCACTCTCTGGACTCACTGCACTGCATCCCCAGTGGTGCCAGTGCACTCTCTGGACTCACTGCACTGCATCCCCAGTGGTGCCAGTGCACTCTCTGGACTCACTGCAGTGCATCCCCAGTGGTGCCAGTGCACTCTCTGGACTCACTGCACTGCATCCCCAGTGGTGCCAGTGCACTCTCTGGACTCACTGCACTGCATCCCCAGTGGTGCCAGTGCACTCTCTGGACTCACTGCACTGCATCCCCAGTGGTGCCAGTGCACTCTCTGGACTCACTGCACTGCATCCCCAGTGGTGCCAGTGCACTCTCTGGACTCACTGCAGTGCATCCCCAGTGGTGCCAGTGCACTCTCTGGACTCACTGCACTGCATCCCCAGTGGTGCCAGTGCACTCTCTGGACTCACTGCACTGCATCCCCAGTGGTGCCAGTGCACTCTCTGGACTCACTGCACTGCATCCCCAGTGGTGCCAGTGCACTCTCTGGACTCACTGCACTGCATCCCCAGTGGTGCCAGTGCACTCTCTGGACTCACTGCAGTGCATCCCCAGTGGTGCCAGTGCACTCTCTGGACTCACTGCACTGCATCCCCAGTGGTGCCAGTGCACTCTCTGGACTCACTGCACTGCATCCCCAGTGGTGCCAGTGCACTCTCTGGACTCACTGCACTGCATCCCCAGTGGTGCCAGTGCACTCTCTGGACTCACTGCACTGCATCCCCAGTGGTGCCAGTGCACTCTCTGGACTCACTGCAGTGCATCCCCAGTGGTGCCAGTGCACTCTCTGGACTCACTGCACTGCATCCCCATTACTGCCAGTGCACTCTCTGGACTCACTGCAGTGCATCCCCAGTGGTGCCAGTGCACTCTCTGGACTCACTGCAGTGCATCCCCAGTGGTGCCAGTGCACTCTCTGGACTCACTGCACTGCATCCCCAGTGGTGCCAGTGCACTCTCTGGACTCACTGCACTGCATCCCCAGTGGTGCCAGTGCACTCTCTGGACTCACTGCACTGCATCCCCAATGTTGCCAGTGCACTCTCTGGACTCACTGCACTGCATCCCCAGTGGTGCCAGTGCACTCTCTGGACTCACTGCACTGCATCCCCAGTGGTGCCAGTGCACTCTCTGCACTCACTGCACTGCATCCCCTTTGGTGCCAGTGCACTCTCTGGACTCACTGCACTGCATCCCCAGTGGTGCCAGTGCACTCTCTGGACTCACTGCACTGCATCCCCAGTGGTGCCAGTGCACTCTCTGGACTCACTGCAGTGCATCCCCAGTGGTGCCAGTGCACTCTCTGGACTCACTGCACTGCATCCCCAGTGGTGCCAGTGCACTCTCTGGACTCACTGCAGTGCATCCCCAGTGGTGCCAGTGCACTCTTTCGAGTCACTGCACTGCATCCCCATTAGTGCCAGTGCACTCTCTGGACTCACTGCAGTGCATCCCCAGTGGTGCCAGTGCCCTCTCTGGACTCACTGCACTGCATCCCCAGTGGTGCCAGTGCACTCTCTGGACTCACTGCAGTGCATCCCCTGTGGTGCCAGTGCACTCTCTGGACTCACTGCACTGCATCCCCAATGGAGCCAGTGCACTCTCTGGACTCACTGCAGTGCATCCCCAGTGGTGCCAGTGCACTCTCTGGACTCACTGCAGTGCATCCCCAGTGGTGCCAGTGCACTCTCTGCACTCACTGCACTGCATCCCCAGTGGTGACAGTGCACTCTCTGTAGTCACTGTGCTGCATCCCCAGTGGTGCCAGTGCACTCTCTGGACTCACTGCACTGCATCCCCAGTGGTGCCAGTGCACTCTCTGGACTCACTGCAGTGCATCCCCAGTGGTGCCAGTGCACTCTCTGGACTCACTGCACTGCATCCCCAGTGGTGCCAGTGCACTCTCTGGACTCACTGCAGTGCATCGCCAGTGGAGCCAGTGCACTCTCTGGACTCACTGCACTGCATCCCCAGTGGTGCCAGTGCACTCTCTGGACTCACTGCAGTGCATCCCCAGTGGTGCCAGTGCACTCTCTGGACTCACTGCACTGCATCCCCTGTGGAGCCAGTGCACTCTCTGGACTCACTGCACTGCATCCCTAGCGGTGCCAGTGCACTCTCTGGAGTCACTGCACTGCATCACCAGTGGTGCCCCTGCACTCTCTGGACTCACCGGGTTGCACCGCAGTGGTGCCAGTGCACTCTCTGGACTCACTGCACTGCATCCCCTGTGGTGCCAGTGCACTCTCTGCACTCACTGCACTGCATCCCCAGTGGTGCCAGTGCACTCTCTGGAGTCACTGCACTGCATCCCCAGTGGTGCCAGTGCACTCTCTGGACTCACTGCACTGCATCCCCAGTGGTGCCAGTGCACTCTCTGGACTCACTGCACTGCATCCCCAGTGGTGCCAGTGCACTCTCTGGACTCACTGCACTGCATCCCCAGTGGTGCCAGTGCACTCTCTGGACTCACTGCAGTGCATCCCAGTGGTGCCAGTGCACTCTCTGGACTCACTGCAGTGCATCCCCAGTGGTGCCAGTGCACTCTCTGGACTCACTGCACTGCATCCCCAGTGGTGCCAGTGCACTCTCTGGACTCACTGCACTGCATCCCCAGTGGTGCCAGTGCACTCTCTGGACTCACTGCAGTGCATCCCCAGTGGTGCCAGTGCACTCTCTGGACTCACTGCACTGCATCCCCAGTGGTGCCAGTGCACTCTCTGGACTCACTGCAGTGCATCCCCAGTGGTGCCAGTGCACTCTCTGGACTCACTGCAGTGCATCCCCAGTGGTGCCAGTGCACTCTCTGGACTCACTGCACTGCATCCCCAGTGGTGCCAGTGCACTCTCTGGACTCACTGCACTGCATCCCCAGTGGTGCCAGTGCACTCTCTGGACTCACTGCACTGCATCCCCAGTGGTGCCAGTGCACTCTCTGGACTCACTGCACTGCATCCCCAGTGGTGCCAGTGCACTCTCTGGACTCACTGCAGTGCATCCCCAGTGGTGCCAGTGCACTCTCTGGACTCACTGCACTGCATCCCCTTTGGTGCCAGTGCACTCTCTGGACTCACTGCACTGCATCCCCAGTGGTGCCAGTGCACTCTCTGGACTCACTGCACTGCATCCCCAGTGGTGCCAGTGCACTCTCTGGACTCACTGCAGTGCATCCCCAGTGGTGCCAGTGCACTCTCTGGACTCACTGCACTGCATCCCCAGTGGTGCCAGTGCACTCTCTGGACTCACTGCAGTGCATCCCCAGTGGTGCCAGTGCACTCTCTGGACTCACTGCACTGCATCCCCAGTGGTGCCAGTGCACTCTCTGGACTCACTGCAGTGCATCCCCAGTGGTGCCAGTGCACTCTCTGGACTCACTGCACTGCATCCCCAGTGGTGCCAGTGCACTCTCTGGACTCACTGCAGTGCATCCCCAGTGGTGCCAGTGCACTCTCTGGACTCACTGCACTGCATCCCCAGTGGTGCCAGTGCACTCTCTGGACTCACTGCAGTGCATCCCCAGTGGTGCCAGTGCACTCTCTGGACTCACTGCAGTGCATCCCCAGTGGTGCCAGTGCACTCTCTGCACTCACTGCACTGCATCCCCAGTGGTGCCAGTGCACTCTCTGGAGCTCACTGCAGTGCATCCCCAGTGGTGCCAGTGCACTCTCTGGACTCACTGCACTGCATCCCCAGTGGTGCCAGTGCACTCTCTGGACTCACTGCACTGCATCCCCAGTGGTGCCAGTGCACTCTCTGGACTCACTGCACTGCATCCCCAGTGGTGCCAGTGCACTCTCTGGACTCACTGCAGTGCATCCCCAGTGGTGCCAGTGCACTCTCTGGACTCACTGCACTGCATCCCCAGTGGTGCCAGTGCACTCTCTGGACTCACTGCAGTGCATCCCCAGTGGTGCCAGTGCACTCTCTGGACTCACTGCACTGCATCCCCAGTGGTGCCAGTGCACTCTCTGGACTCACTGCACTGCATCCCCAGCGGTGCCAGTGCACTCTCTGGACTCACTGCACTGCATCCCCAGTGGTGCCAGTGCACTCTCTGGACTCACCGGGTTGCATCCCCAGTGGTGCCAGTGCACTCTCTGGACTCACTGCACTGCATCCCCAGTGGTGCCAGTGCACTCTCTGCACTCACTGCACTGCATCCCCAGTGGTGCCAGTGCACTCTCTGGACTCACTGCACTGCATCCCCAGTGGTGCCAGTGCACTCTCTGGACTCACTGCACTGCATCCCCAGTGGTGCCAGTGCACTCTCTGGACTCACTGCACTGCATCCCCAGTGGTGCCAGTGCACTCTCTGGACTCACTGCACTGCATCCCCAGTGGTGCCAGTGCACTCTCTGGACTCACTGCAGTGCATCCCCAGTGGTGCCAGTGCACTCTCTGGACTCACTGCAGTGCATCCCCAGTGGTGCCAGTGCACTCTCTGGACTCACTGCAGTGCATCCCCAGTGGTGCCAGTGCACTCTCTGGACTCACTGCACTGCATCCCCAGTGGTGCCAGTGCACTCTCTGGACTCACTGCACTGCATCCCCAGTGGTGCCAGTGCACTCTCTGGACTCACTGCACTGCATCCCCAGTGGTGCCAGTGCACTCTCTGGACTCACTGCACTGCATCCCCAGTGGTGCCAGTGCACTCTCTGGACTCACTGCACTGCATCCCCAGTGGTGCCAGTGCACTCTCTGGACTCACTGCACTGCATCCCCAGTGGTGCCAGTGCACTCTCTGGACTCACTGCAGTGCATCCCAGTGGTGCCAGTGCACTCTCTGACTCACTGCACTGCATCCCCTGTGGTGCCAGTGCACTCTCTGGACTCACTGCAGTGCATCCCCATTGGTGCCAGTGCACTCTCTGGACTCACTGCAGTGCATCCCCAGTGGTGCCAGTGCACTCTCTGGACTCACTGCACTGCATCCCCTGTGGTGCCAGTGCACTCTCTGGACTCACTGCACTGCATCCCCAGTGGTGCCAGTGCACTCTCTGGACTCACTGCAGTGCATCCCCAGTGGTGCCAGTGCACTCTCTGGACTCACTGCACTGCATCCCCAGTGGTGCCAGTGCACTCTCTGTACTCACTGCACTGCATCCCCAGTGGTGCCAGTGCACTCTCTGGACTCACTGCACTGCATCCCCAGTGGTGCCAGTGCACTCTCTGGACTCACTGCAGTGCATCCCCAGTGGTGCCAGTGCACTCTCTGGACTCACTGCACTGCATCCCCAGTGGTGCCAGTGCACTCTCTGGACTCACTGCAGTGCATCGCCAGTGGTGCCAGTGCACTCTCTGCACTCACTGCACTGCATCCCCAGTGGTGCCAGTGCACTCTCTGGACTCACTGCACTGCATCCCCAGTGGTGCCAGTGCACTCTCTGGACTCACTGCACTGCATCCCCAAGGTGCCAGTGCACTCTCTGGACTCACTGCACTGCATCCCCAGTGGTGCCAGTGCACTCTCTGGACTCACTGCACTGCATCCACAGTGCTGACAGTGCACTCTCTGGACTCACTGCACTGCATCCCCAGTGGTGCCAGTGCACTCTCTGGACTCACTGCAGTGCATCGCCAGTGGTGCCAGTGACTCTCTGGAGTCACTGCAGTGCATCCCCTGTTGTGCCAGTGCACTCTCTGGACTCACTGCATTGCATCCCCAGTGGTGCCAGTGCACTCTCTGGACTCACTGCACTGCATCCCCAGTGGTGCCAGTGCACTCTCTGGACTCACTGCACTGCATCCCCAGTGGTGCCAGTGCACTCTCTGGACTCACTGCACTGCATCCCCAGTGGTGCCAGTGCACTCTCTGGACTCACTGCACTGCATCCCCAGTGGTGCCAGTGCACTCTCTGGACTCACTGCACTGCATCCCCAGTGGTGCCAGTGCACTCTCTGGACTCACTGCAGTGCATCCCCAGTGGTGCCAGTGCACTCTTTCGAGTCACTGCACTGCATCCCCTGTGGTGCCAGTGCATTCTCTGGACTCATTGCAGTGCATCCCCAGTGGTGCAAGTGCACTCTCTGTACTCACTGCAGTGCATCCCCAGTGGTGCCAGTGCACTCTCTGGACTCACTGCACTGCATCCCCAGTGCTGACAGTGCACTCTCTGGACTCACTGCACTGCATCCCCAGTGGTGCCAGTGCACTCTCTGGACTCACTGCACTGCATCCCCAATGGAGTCACTGCACTCTCTGGACTCACTGCAGTGCATCCCCAGTGGTGCCAGTGCACTCTCTGGACTCACTGCAGTGCATCCCCAGTGGTGCCAGTGCACTCTCTGGACTCACTGCAGTGCATCCCCTGTTGTGCCAGTGCACTCTCTACACTCACTGCACTGCATCCCCAGTGGTGCCAGTGCACTCTCTGGACTCACTGCAGTGCATCCCCATTGGTTCCAGTGCACTCTCTGGACTCACTGCAGTGCATCCCCAGTGGTGCCAGTGCACTCTCTGGACTCACTGCACTGCATCCCCAGTGGTGACAGTGCACTCTCTGTAGTCACTGGGCTGCATCCCCAGTGGTGCCAGTGCACTCTCTGGACTCACTGCATCCCCAGTGGTGCCAGTGCACTCTCTGGACTCACTGCAGTGCAGCCCCTGTGGTGCCAGTGCACTCTCTGGACTCACTGCAGTGAATCCCCTGTTGTGCCCGTGCACTCTCTGGACTCACTGCCGTGCATCCCCAGTGGTGCCAGTGCACTCTCTGGACTCACTGCACTGCATCCCCAGTGGTGCCACTACACTCTCTGGAGTCACTGCACTGCATCCCCAGTGGTGCCAGTGCACTCTCTGGACTCACTGCAGTGCATTCCCAGTGGTGCCAGTGCACTCTCTGGAGTCACTGCACTGCATCCCCAGTGGTGCCAGTGCACTCTCTGGACTCACTGCACTGCATCACCAGTGGTGCTAGTGCACTCTCTGGACTCACTGCAGTGCATCCCCAGTGGTGCCACTGCACTCTCTGGAGTCACTGCACTGCATCCCCAGTGGTGCCAGTGCACTCTCTGGACTCACTGCACTGCATCCCCAGTGGTGCCAGTGCACTCTCTGGACTCACCGGGGTGCATCCCCAGTGCTGACAGTGCACTCTCTGGACTCACTGCACTGCATCCCCAAGGTGCCAGTGCACTCTCTGGAGTCATGGCAGTGCATCCCCAGTGGTGCCAGTGCACTCTCTTGACTCACTGCGCTGCATCACCAGTGGTGCTAGTGCACTCTCAGGACTCAGTGCAGTGCATTCCCAGTGGTGACAGTGCACTCTCTGGACTCACTGCACTGCATCCCCACTGGTGCCAGTGCACTCTCTGGACTCACTGCACTGCATCCCCAGTGGTGCCACTGCACTCTCTGGACTCACTGCACTGCATCCCCAGTGGTGCCAATGCACTCTCTGGACTCACTGCACTGCATCCCCAGTGGTGCCAGTGCACTCTCTGGACTCACTGCAGTGCATCCCCAGTGTTGCCAGTGTACTCTCTGCACTCACTGCAGTGCATCTCCAGTGGTGCCAGTGCAGTCTCTGGAGTCACTGCACTGCATCCCCAGTGGTGCCAGTGCACTCTCTGGACTCACTGCACTGCATCACCAGTGGTGCCAGTGCACTCTCTGGAGTCACTGCACTGCATCCCCAGTGGTGCCAGTGCACTCTCTGGACTCACTGCAGTGCATCACCAGTGGTGCCAGTGCACTCTCTGCACTCATTGCAGTGCATCCCCAGTGGTGCCAGTGCACTCTCTGGACTCACTGCACTGCATCCCCAGTGGTGCCAGTGCACTCTCTGGACTCACTGCACTGCATCCCCAGTGGTGCCAGTGCACTCTCTGGACTCACTGCACTGCATCCCCAAGGTGCCAGTGCACTCTCTGGACTCACTGCGCTGCATCCCCAGTGGTGCCAGTGCACTCTCTGGAGTCACTGCAGTGCATCCCCAGTGGTGCCAGTGCACTCTCTGGACTCACTGCACTGCATCACCAGTGGTGCCAGTGCACTCTCTGGACTCACTGCACTGCATCCCCAAGATGCCAGTGCACTCTCTTTACTCACTGGACTGCATCCCCAGTGGTGCCAGTGCAGTCTCTGGACTCACTGTACTGCATCCCCAGTGGTGCCAGTGCACTCTCTGGACTCACTGCACTGCATCCCCATTAGTGCCAGTGCATTCTCTGGACTCACTGCAGTGCATCCCCAGTGGTGCCAGTGCACTCTCTGGACTCACTGCACTGCATCCCCAGTGGTGCCAGTGTACTCTCTGGACTCACTGCAGTGCATCCCCAGTGGTGCCAGTGCACTCTCTGGACTCACTGCACTGCATCCCCAGTGGTGCCAGTGCACTCTCTGGACTCACTGCACTGCATCCCCAATGGTGCCACTGCACTCTCTGGACTCACTGCAGTGCATCCCCAGTGGTGCCAGTGCACTCTCTGGACTCACTGCACTGCATCCCCAGTGGTGCCAATGCATTCTTTGGAATCACTGCACTCATCCCCAGTGGTGCCAGTGTACTCTCTGGACTCACTGCACTGCATCCCCAGTGGTGCAAGTGCAGTCTCTGGATTCACTGCATTGCATCCCCAGTGGTGCCTGTGCAGTCTCTGGATACACTGCATTGCATCCCCAGTGGTGCCAGTGCACTCTCTGGACTCACTGCACTGCATCACCAGTAGTGCCACTGCACTCTCTGCACTCACTGCACTGCATCATCCCAGTGGTGCCAGTGCACTCTCTGGACTCACTGCACTGCATCCCCATTGGTGTCAGTGCACTCTCTGGACTCACTGCAGTGCATCCCCAGTGGTGCCAGTGCACTCTCTGGACTCACTGCAGTGAATCCCCTGTGGTGCCAGTGCACTCTCTGGTCTCACTGCACTGCATCCCCAGTTGTGCCAGTGCACTCTCTGGACTCACTGAACTGCATCCCCAGTGGTGCCTGTGCAGTCTCTGGACTCACTGCAGTGAATCCCCGGTGGTGCCAGTGCACTCTCTGGTCTCACTGCACTGCATCCCCAGTGGTGCCAGTGCACTCTCTGGACTCACTGAACTGCATCCCCAGTGGTGCCAGTGCACTCTCTGCACTCACTGCAGTGCAACCCCAGTGGTGCCAGTGTACTCTCTGGACTCACTGCACTGCATCCCCAGTGGTGCCTGTGCAGTCTCTGGTCTCACTGCATTGCATCCCCAGTGGTGCCAGTGCAGTCTCTGCACTCACTGCAGTGTATCTCCAGTGGTGCCAGTGCACTCTCCGGACTCACTGCAGTGCATCCCCAGTGGTGCCAAGGGCACTCTCTGCAGTCACTGCAGTGCATCCCCAAAGGTGACAGTGCACTCTCTGGACTCACTGCACTCCATCCCCAGTGGTGCCAGTGCACTCTCTGGACTCACTGCAGTGCTCCAGCCGCGGCATCCGCTCCAGCCTCGGCATCCGCTCCGGCCGCGTCAGCCGCTCCAGCCGCGGTAGCCCCTCCAGCCGCGGCAGACGCTCTAGACGCTCCAGCCGCGGTAGCCCCTCCAGCCGCGGCAGACGCTCTAGACGCTCCAGCCGCGGCAGCCGCTCCAGCCGCGGCAGCCGCTCCAACAGCGGCAGCCGCTCCAGCCGCTCCAGCCGCGGCAGCCGATCCAGCCGCTACCGAGTGGAGCGGCTGCCACGGCTGGAGCGGATGCCGCGGTTGGAGCGGCTGCCGCGGCTGGAGCGGCTGGAGCGGCTGCCGCGGCTGGAGCGGCTGCCGCGGTTGGAGCGGCTGCCGCGGCTGCCGCGGCTGGACCGGCTGGAGCGGCTGCCGCGGTTGGAGCGTCTGCCGCGTATGCCGCGGATGGAGCGGCTGCCGCGGCTGGAGCGGCTGCCGCGGCTGGAGCGGCTGCCGCGGCTGGAGCAGTGCAATGAGTCCAGAGAGTGCAAAGGCAACAGGGGGGATGGAGTGCAGTGAGTCCAGAGACTGCACTGGCACCACTGGGGATGCAGTGCAGTGAGTCCAGAGAGTGCACTGTCAGCACTGGGGATGCACTGCAGTGAGTCCAGAGAGTGCACTGGAACCAATGGGGATGCACTGCAGTGAGTCCAGAGAGCGCAATGTCAGCACTGGGGATGCAGTGCAGTGAGTCCAGAGAGTGCACTGGCATCACTGGGGATGCAGTGCAGTGAGTCCAGAGAGTGCACTGGGACCACTGGGGATGCAGTGCAGTGAGTCCAGAGAGTGCACTGGCACCACTGGGGATGCACTGCAGTGAGTCCAGAGAGTGCACTGGCACAACAGGGGATGCACTGCAGTGAGTGCAGAGAGTGCACTGGCACCACTGGGGATGCAGTGCAGTGAGTCCAGAGAGTGCACTGGCACCACTGGGGATGCACTGCAGTGAGTCCAGAGAGTGCAGTGGCACCATTGGGGATGCAGTGCAGTGAGTCCAGAGAGTGCACTGGCACCACTGGGGATGCAGTGCAGTGAGTCCAGAGAGTGCAATGTCAGCACTGGGGATGAAGTGCAGTGAGTCCAGAGAGTGCAGTGGCACCACTGGGGATGCAGTGCAGTGAGTCCAGAGAGTGCACTGGCACCACTGGGGATGCACTGCAGTGAGTCCAGAGAGTGCACTGGCACCACTGGGGATGCAGCGCAGTGACTACAGAGAGTGCACTGTCACCACAGGGGATGCACTGCCGTGAGTCCAGAGAGTGCAATGGCACCACTGGGGATGCACTGCAGTGAGTCCAGAGAGTGCACTGGCACCACTGGGGATGCAGTGCAGTGAGTCCAGAGAGTGCACTGGCACCACTGGGGATGCAGTGCAGTGAGTCCAGAGAGTGCACTGGCACCACAGGGGATGCAGTGCAGTGAGTCCAGAGAATGCACTGGCACAACAGGGGATACAGTGCAGTGAGTCCAGAGAGTGCACTGGCACCACTGGGGATGCACTGCAGTGAGTCCAGAGAGTGCACTGGCACCACTGGCGATGCAGTGCAGTGACTACAAAGAGTGCACTGGAACCACTGGGGATGCAGTGCAGTGAGTCCAGAGAGTGCACTGGCACCACTGGGGATGCAGTGCAGTGAGTCCAGAGAGTGCACTGTCAGCACTGGGGATGCAATGCAGTGAGTCCAGAGAGTGCACTGGCACCACTGGGGATGCACTGCAGTGACTACAGAGAGTGCACTGGCACCACTGGTGATGCACTGCAGTGAGTCCAGAGAGTGCACTGGCACCACTGGGGATGCAGCGCAGTGACTACAGAGAGTGCACTGTCACCACTGGGGATGCACTGCAGTGAGTCCAGAGAGTGCAATGGCACCACTGGGGATGCACTGCAGTGAGTCCAGAGAGTGCACTGGCACCACTGGGGATGCACTGCAGTGAGTCCAGAGAGTGCACTGGCACCACTGGGGATGCAGTGCAGTGAGTCCAGAGAGTGCACTGGCACCACTGGGGATGCAGTGCAGTGAGTCCAGAGAGTGCACTGGCACCACTGGGGATGCAGTGCAGTGAGTCCAGAGAGTGCACTGGCACCACAGGGGATGCAGTGCAGTGAGTCCAGAGAGTGCACTGGCACCACTGGGGATGCAGTGCAGTGAGTCCAGAGAGTGCACTGGCACCACTGGGGATGCAGTGCAGTGAGTCCAGAGAGTGCACTGGCACCACTGGGGATGCAGTGCAGTGAGTCCAGAGAGTGCACTGGCACCACTGGGGATGCAGTGCAGTGAGTCCAGAGAGTGCACTGGCACCACTGGGGATGCAGTGCAGTGAGTCCAGAGAGTGCACTGGCACCACTGGGGATGCAGTGAGTCCAGAGAGTGCAGTGAGTGCAGTGCAGTGAGTCCAGAGAGTGCACTGTCAGCACTGGGGATGCAGTGCAGTGAGTCCAGAGAGTGCAGTGGCACCACTGGGGATGCACTGCAGTGACTACAGAGAGTGCACTGGCACCACTGGGGATGCACTGCAGTGAGTCCAGAGAGTGCACTGGCACCACTGGGGATGCAGTGCAGTGAGTCCAGAGAATGCACTGGCACAATTGGGGATGCACTGCAGTGAGTCCAGAGAGTGCACTGGCACCACTGGGGATGCAGTGCAGATTCCAGAGAGTGCACTGGCACCACTGGGATGCAGTGCAGTGAGTCCAGAGAATGCAGTGGCACAACTGGGGATGCAGTGCAGTGATTCCAGAGAGTGCACTGGCACCACTGGGGATGCAGTGCAGTGAGTCCAGAGAATGCACTGGCACAATTGGGGATGCAGTGCAGTGAGTCCAGAGAATGCACTGGCACTAATGGGGATGCAGTGCACTGACTCGAAAAAGTGCACTGGCACCACTGCGGATGCACCCCGGTGAGTCCGGAGAGTGCACTGGCACCAATTATGATGCAGTGCAGTGAGTCCAGAGAGTGCACTGGCACCACTGGGGATGCAGTGCAGTGATTACAGAGAGTGCACTGTCACCACTGGGGATGCACTGCAGTGAGTCCAGAGAGTTCACTGGCACCACTGGGGATGCAGTGCAGTGACTCCAGAGAGTGCACTGGCACCACTGGAGATGCACTGCAGTGAGTCCAGAGAGTGCACTGGCACCACTGGGGATGCAGTGCAGTGAGTCCAGAGAGTGCACTGTCACCACCACCGGGATGCAGCGCAGTGACTACAGAGAGTGCACTGGCACCACTGGGGATGCAGTGCAGTGAGTCCAGAGAGTGCACTGGCACCACTGGGAATGCAGTGCAGTGAGTCCAGAGAGTGCACTGTCACCACTGGGGATGCAGTGCAGTAAGTCCAGAGAGTGCACTGTCAGCACTGGGGATGCAGCGCAGTGAGTCCAGAAAGTGCACTGGCACCACTGGGGATGCAGTGCAGTGAGTCCAGAGAGTGCACTGGCACCACTGGGGATGCACTGCAGTGAGTCCAGAGACTGCACTGGCACCACTGGGGATGCAGTGCAGTGACTCCAGAGAGTCCACTGCCACCACTGGGGATGCAGTGCAGTGAGTCCAGAGTGCACTAGTCACAGAGAGTGCAGTGGCACCACTGGGGATGCAGTGCAGTGAGTCCAGAGAGTGCACTGGCACCACTGGGGATGCACTGCAGTGAGTCCAGAGAGTGCACTGGCACCACTGGGGATGCAGTGCAGTGAGTCCAGAGAGTGCACTGGCACCACTGGGGATGCACAGAGAGTGCAGTGAGTCCAGAGAGTGCACTGGCACCACTGGGGATGCACTGCAGTGAGTCCAGAGAGTGCACTGGCACCACTGGGGATGCACTGCAGTGAGTGCAGAGAGTGCACTGGCACCACTGGGATGCAGTGCAGTGAGTCCAGAGAGTGCACTGGCACCACTGGGGTGCACTGCAGTGACTCCAGAGAGTGCACTGGCACCACTGCGGATGCACCCCAGTGAGTCCAGAGAGTGCACTGGCACCACTGGGGATGCAGTGCAGTGAGTCCAGAGAGTGCACTGGCACCACTGGGGTTGCACTGCAGTGAGTCCAGAGAGTGCACTGGCACCACTGGGGATGCAGTGCAGTGAGTCCAGAGAGTGCACTGGCACCACTGGGGATGCAGTGCAGTGAGTCCAGAGAGTGCACTGGCACCACTGGGGATGCAGCTGCAGTGAGTCCAGAGAGTGCACTGGCACCACTGGGGATGCAGTGCAGTGAGTCCAGAGAGTGCACTGGCACCACTGGGGATGCAGTGCAGTGAGTCCAGAGAGTGCACTGGCACCACTGGGGATGCAGTGCAGTGAGTCCAGAGAATGCACTGGCACCACTGGGGATGCAGTGCACTGACTCGAAAAAGTGCACTGGCACCACTGCGGATGCACCCCGTGAGTCCAGAGAGTGCCCTGGCACCAATGGGGATGCAGTGCAGTGAGTCCAGAGAGTGCACTGTCACACTGGGGATGCACTGCAGTGAGTCCAGAGAGTGCACTGGCACCACTGGGATGCAGTGCAGTGAGTCCAGAGAGTGCACTGTCAGCACTGGGGATGCAGTGCAGTGAGTCCAGAGAGTGCACTGGCACCACTGGGGATGCACTGCAGTGAGTCCAGAGAGTGCACTGGCACCAATGGGGATGCACTGCAGTGAGTCCAGAGAATGCACTGGCACTAATGGGGATGCAGTGCAGTGACTCGAAAGAGTGCACTGGCAAAACTGCGGATGCACTGCAGTGAGTCCGGAGAGTGCCCTGGCACCAATGGTGATGCAGTGCAGTGAGTGCACATAGTGCACTGGCACCACTGGGGATGCAGTGCAGTGAGTTCCAGAGAGTGCACTGGCACCACTGGGGATGCACTGCAGTGAGTCCAGAGAGTGCACTGGCACCACTGGGGATGCAGTGCAGTGAGTCCAGAGAGTGCACTGGCACCACTGGGGATGCACTGCAGTGAGTCCAGAGAGTGCACTGGCACCACTGGGGATGCAGTGCAGTGAGTCCAGAGAGTGCACTGTCACCACTGGGGATGCAGTGCAGTGAGTCCAGAGAGTGCACTGGCACCACTGGGGATGCAGTGCAGTGAGTCCAGAGAGTGCACTGGCACACTGGGGATGCAGTGCAGTGAGTCCAGAGAGTGCACTGGCACCACTGGGGATGCAGTGCAGTGAGTCCAGAGAGTGCACTGGCACCACTGGGGATGCAGTGCAGTGAGTCCAGAGAGTGCACTGGCACCACTGGGGATGCAGTGCAGTGAGTCCAGAGAGTGCACTGGCACCACTGGGGATGCAGTGCAGTGAGTCCAGAGAGTGCACTGGCACCACTGGGGATGCAGTGCAGTGAGTCCAGAGAGTGCACTGGCACCACTGGGGATGCAGTGCAGTGAGTCCAGAGAGTGCACTGGCACCACTGGGGATGCAGTGCAGTGAGTCCAGAGAGTGCACTGGCACCACTGGGGATGCAGTGCAGTGAGTCCAGAGAGTGCACTGGCACCACTGGGGATGCACTGCAGTGAGTCCAGAGAGTGCACTGGCACCACTGGGGATGCACTGCAGTGAGTCCAGAGAGTGCACTGGCACCACTGGGGATGCAGTGCAGTGAGTCCAGAGAGTGCACTGTCACCACTGGGGATGCAGCGCAGTGACTACAGAGAGTGCACTGGCACCACTGGGGATGCAGTGCAGTGAGTCCAGAGAGTGCACTGGCACCACTGGGGATGCAGTGCAGTGAGTCCAGAGAGTGCACTGGCACCACTGGGGATGCAGCGCAGTGAGTCCAGAGAGTGCACTGGCACCACTGGGGATGCAGTGCAGTGAGTCCAGAGAGTGCACTGGCACCACTGGGGATGCACTGCAGTGAGTCCAGAGAGTGCACTGGCACCACTGGGGATGCAGTGCAGTGAGTCCAGAGAGTGCACTGGCACCACTGGGGATGCAGTGCAGTGAGTCCAGAGAGTGCACTGGCACCACTGGGGATGCACTGCAGTGAGTCCAGAGAGTGCACTGGCACCACTGGGGATGCAGTGCAGTGAGTCCAGAGAGTGCACTGGCACCACTGGGGATGCAGTGCAGTGAGTCCAGAGAGTGCACTGGCACCACTGGGGATGCAGTGCAGTGAGTCCAGAGAGTGCACTGGCACCACTGGGGATGCACTGCAGTGAGTCCAGAGAGTGCACTGGCACCACTGGGGATGCAGTGCAGTGAGTCCAGAGAGTGCACTGGCACCACTGGGGATGCAGTGCAGTGAGTCCAGAGAGTGCACTGGCACCACTGGGGATGCAGTGCAGTGAGTCCAGAGAGTGCACTGGCACCACTGGGGATGCAGTGCAGTGAGTCCAGAGAGTGCACTGGCACCACTGGGGATGCAGTGCAGTGAGTCCAGAGAGTGCACTGGCACCACAGGGGATGCACTGCAGTGAGTCCAGAGAGTGCACTGGCACCACTGGTGATGCAGTTGCAGTGAGTCCAGAGAGTGCACTGGCACCACTGGGGATGCAGTGCAGTGAGTCCAGAGAGTGCACTGGCACCACTGGGGATGCAGTGCAGTGAGTCCAGAGAGTGCACTGGCACACTGGGGATGCAGTGCAGTGAGTCCAGAGAGTGCACTGGCACCACTGGGGATGCAGTGCAGTGAGTCCAGAGAGTGCACTGGCACCACTGGGGATGCACTGCAGTGAGTCCAGAGAGTGCACTGGCACCACTGGGGATGCAGTGCAGTGAGTCCAGAGAGTGCACTGGCACCACTGGGGATGCAGTGCAGTGAGTCCAGAGAGTGCACTGGCACCACTGGGGATGCAGTGCAGTGAGTCCAGAGAGTGCCCTGCACTACTGGGGATGCAGTGCAGTGAGTCGAAGAGAATGCACTGGCACCACTGGGGATGCAGTGCAGTGAGTCCAGAGAGTGCACTGGCACCACTGGGGATGCAGTGCAGTGAGTCCAGAGAGTGCACTGGCACCACTGGGGATGCAGTGCAGTGAGTCCAGAGAGTGCACTGTCACCACTGGGGATGCAGTGCAGTGAGTCCAGAGAGTGCACTGGCACCACTGGGGATGCAGTGCAGTGAGTCCAGAGAGTGCACTGTCACCACTGGGGATGCAGTGCAGTGAGTCCAGAGAGTGCACTGGCACCACTGGGGATGCAGTGCAGTGAGTCCAGAGAGTGCACTGGCACCACTGGGGATGCACTGCAGTGAGTCCAGAGAGTGCACTGGCACCACTGGGGATGCAGTGCAGTGAGTCGAGAGAGTGCACTGGCACCACTGGGATGCACTGCAGTGAGTCCAGAGAGTGCACTGGCACCACTGGGGATGCAGTGCAGTGAGTCCAGAGAGTGCACTGGCACCACTGGGGATGCAGTGCAGTGAGTCCAGAGAGTGCACTGGCACCACTGGGGATGCAGTGCAGTGAGTCCAGAGAGTGCACTGGCACCACTGGGGATGCAGTGCAGTGAGTCCAGAGAGTGCACTGGCACCACTGGGGATGCAGTGCAGTGAGTCCAGAGAGTGCACTGGCACCACTGGGGATGCAGTGCAGTGAGTCCAGAGAGTGCACTGTCACCACTGGGGATGCAGTGCAGTGAGTCCAGAGAGTGCACTGGCACCACTGGGGATGCACTGCAGTGAGTCCAGAGAGTGCACTGGCACCACTGGGGATGCAGCGCAGTGAGTCCAGAGAGTGCACTGTCACCACTGGGGATGCAGTGCAGTGAGTCCAGAGAGTGCACTGGCACCACTGGGGATGCACTGCAGTGAGTCCAGAGAGTGCACTGGCACCACTGGGGATGCAGTGCAGTGAGTCCAGAGAGTGCACTGGCACCACAGGGGATGCAGTGCAGTGAGTCCAGAGAGTGCACTGGCACCACAGGGGATGCACTGCAGTGAGTCCAGAGAGTGCACTGGCACCACTGGGGATGCAGTGCAGTGAGTCCAGAGAGTGCACTGTCACCACTGGGGATGCAGTGCAGTGAGTCCAGAGAGTGCACTGGCACCACTGGGGATGCACTGCAGTGAGTCCAGAGAGTGCACTGGCACCACTGGGGATGCAGCACAGTGAGTACAGAGAGTGCACTGTCACCACTGGGGATGCAGTGCAGTGAGTCCAGAGAGTGCACTGGCACCACTGGGGATGCACTGCAGTGAGTCCAGAGAGTGCACTGGCACCACTGGGGATGCACTGCAGTGAGTCCAGAGAGTGCACTGGCACCACTGGGGATGCAGTGCAGTGAGTCCAGAGAGTGCACTGGCATCACTGGGGATGCAGTGCAGTGAGTCCAGAGAGTGCACTGGGACCACTGGGGATGCAGTGCAGTGAGTCCAGAGAGTGCACTGTCACCACTGGGGATGCACTGCAGTGAGTCCAGAGAGTGCACTGGCACAACTGGGGATGCACTGCAGTGAGTCCAGAGAGTGCACTGGCACCACTGGGGATGCAGTGCAGTGAGTCCAGAGAGTGCACTGGCACCACTGGGGATGCAGTGCAGTGAGTCCAGAGAGTGCACTGGCACCACTGGGGATGCAGTGCAGTGAGTCCAGAGAGTGCACTGGCACCACTGGGGATGCAGTGCAGTGAGTCCAGAGAGTGCACTGGCACCACTGGGGATGCAGCGCAGTGAGTCCAGAGAGTGCACTGGCACCACTGGGGATGCACTGCAGTGAGTCCAGAGAGTGCACTGGCACCACTGGGGATGCACTGCAGTGAGTCCAGAGAGTGCACTGGCACCACTGGGGATGCACTGCAGTGAGTCCAGAGAGTGCACTGGCACCACTGGGGATGCAGTGCAGTGAGTCCAGAGAGTGCACTGGCACCACTGGGGATGCAGTGCAGTGAGTCCAGAGAGTGCACTGGCACCACTGGGGATGCAGTGCAGTGAGTCCAGAGAGTGCACTGGCACCACTGGGGATGCAGTGCAGTGAGTCCAGAGAGTGCACTGGCACCACTGGGGATGCAGTGCAGTGAGTCCAGAGAGTGCACTGGCACCACTGGGGATGCAGTGCAGTGAGTCCAGAGAGTGCACTGGCACCACTGGGGATGCAGTGCAGTGAGTCCAGAGAGTGCACTGGCACCACTGGGGATGCAGTGCAGTGAGTCCAGAGAGTGCACTGGCACCACTGGGGATGCACTGCAGTGAGTCCAGAGAGTGCACTGTCACCACTGGGGATGCAGTGCAGTGAGTCCAGAGAGTGCACTGGCACCACTGGGGATGCAGTGCAGTGAGTCCAGAGAGTGCACTGGCACCACTGGGGATGCAGTGCAGTGAGTCCAGAGAGTGCACTGGCACCACTGGGGATGCAGTGCAGTGAGTCCAGAGAGTGCACTGGCACCACTGGGGATGCAGTGCAGTGAGTCCAGAGAGTGCACTGGCACCACTGGGGATGCACTGCAGTGAGTCCAGAGAGTGCACTGGCACCACTGGGGATGCACTGCAGTGAGTCCAGAGAGTGCACTGGCACCACTGGGGATGCAGTGCAGTGAGTCCAGAGAATGCACTGGCACAACTGGGGATGCAGTGCAGTGAGTCCAGAGAGTGCACTGCACTAATGGGGATGCAGTGCAGTGAGTCGAGAAAGTGCACTGGCACCACTGGGGATGCACCCCAGTGAGTCCAGAGAGTGCACTGGCACCACTGGTGATGCACTGCAGTGAGTCCAGAGAGTGCACTGGCACCACTGGGGATGCAGTGCAGTGAGTCCAGAGAGTGCACTGTCACCACTGGGGATGCAATGCAGTGAGTCCAGAGAGTGCACTGGCACCACTGGGGATGCAGTGCAGTGAGTCCAGAGAGTGCACTGTCACCACTGGGGATGCAGTGCAGTGAGTCCAGATAGTGCACTGGCACCACTGGGGATGCACTGCAGTGAGTCCAGAGAGTGCACTGGCACCACTGGGGATGCACTGCAGTGAGTCCAGAGAGTGCACTGGCACCACTGGGGATGCAGTGCAGTGAGTCCAGAGAGTGCACTGGCACCACTGGGGATGCACTGCAGTGAGTCCAGAGAGTGCACTGGCACCACTGGGGATGCAGTGCAGTGAGTCCAGAGAGTGCACTGGCACCACTGGGGATGCAGTGCAGTGAGTCCAGAGAGTGCACTGGCACCACTGGGGATGCAGTGCAGTGAGTCCAGAGAGTGCACTGGCACCACTGGGGATGCACTGCAGTGAGTCCAGAGAGTGCACTGGCACCACTGGGGATGCAGCGCAGTGAGTCCAGAGAGTGCACTGGCACCACTGGGGATGCAGTGCAGTGAGTCCAGAGAGTGCACTGGCACCACTGGGGATGCAGTGCAGTGAGTCCAGAGAGTGCACTGGCACCACTGGGGATGCAGTGCAGTGAGTCCAGAGAGTGCACTGGCACCACTGGGGATGCAGTGCAGTGAGTCCAGAGAGTGCACTGGCACCACTGGGGATGCAGTGCAGTGAGTCCAGAGAGTGCACTGGCACCACTGGGATGCACTGCAGTGAGTCCAGAGAGTGCACTGGCACCACTGGGGATGCACTGCAGTGAGTCCAGAGAGTGCACTGGCACCACTGGGGATGCAGTGCAGTGAGTCCAGAGAGTGCACTGGCACCACTGGGGATGCAGTGCAGTGAGTCCAGAGAGTGCACTGGCACCACTGGGGATGCAGTGCAGAGAGTGCACTGGCACCACTGGGGATGCAGTGCAGTGAGTCCAGAGAGTGCACTGGCACCACTGGGGATGCAGTGCAGTGAGTCCAGAGAGTGCACTGGCACCACTGGGGATGCAGTGCAGTGAGTCCAGAGAGTGCACTGGCACCACTGGGGATGCAGTGCAGTGAGTCCAGAGAGTGCACTGGCACCACTGGGGATGCAGTGCAGTGAGTCCAGAGAGTGCACTGGCACCACTGGGGATGCAGTGCAGTGAGTCCAGAGAGTGCACTGGCACCACTGGGGATGCAGTGCAGTGATTACAGAGAGTGCACTGTCACCACTGGGGATGCACTGCAGTGAGTCCAGAGAGTGCACTGGCACCACTGGGGATGCACTGCAGTGAGTCCAGAGAGTGCACTGGCACCACTGGGGATGCACTGCAGTGAGTCCAGAGAGTGCACTGGCACCACTGGGGATGCAGTGCAGTGAGTCCAGAGAGTGCACTGGCACCACCACTGGGATGCAGCGCAGTGAGTACAGAGAGTGCACTGGCACCACTGGGGATGCAGTGCAGTGAGTCCAGAGAGTGCACTGGCACCACTGGGGATGCAGTGCAGTGAGTCCAGAGAGTGCACTGGCACCACTGGGGATGCACTGCAGTGAGTCCAGAGAGTGCACTGGCACCACTGGGGATGCAGTGCAGTGAGTCCAGAGAGTGCACTGGCACCACTGGGGATGCACTGCAGTGAGTCCAGAGAGTGCACTGGCACCACTGGGGATGCAGTGCAGTGAGTCCAGAGAGTGCACTGTCACCACTGGGGATGCAGTGCAGTGAGTCCAGAGAGTGCACTGGCACCACTGGGGATGCAGTGCAGTGAGTCCAGAGAGTGCACTGGCACCACTGGGGATGCAGTGCAGTGAGTCCAGAGAGTGCACTGGCACCACTGGGGATGCAGTGCAGTGAGTCCAGAGAGTGCACTGGCACCACTGGGGATGCAGTGCAGTGAGTCCAGAGAGTGCACTGGCACCACTGGGGATGCACTGCAGTGAGTCCAGAGAGTGCACTGGCACCACTGGGGATGCAGTGCAGTGAGTCCAGAGAGTGCACTGGCACCACTGGGGATGCAGTGCAGTGAGTCCAGAGAGTGCACTGGCACCACTGGGGATGCACTGCAGTGAGTCCAGAGAGTGCAGTGGCACCACTGGGGATGCAGTGCAGTGAGTCCAGAGAGTGCACTGGCACCACTGGGGATGCAGTGCAGTGAGTCCAGAGAGTGCACTGTCAGCACAGGGGATGCAGTGCAGTGAGTCCAGAGAGTGCACTGGCACCACTGGGGATGCACTGCAGTGAGTCCAGAGAGTGCACTGTCACCACTGGGGATGCAGTGCAGTGAGTCCAGAGAGTGCACTGGCACCACTGGGGATGCAGTGCAGTGAGTCCAGAGAGTGCACTGGCACCACTGGGGATGCAGTGCAGTGAGTCCAGAGAGTGCACTGGCACCACTGGGGATGCAGTGCAGTGAGTCCAGAGAGTGCACTGGCACCACTGGGATGCAGTGCAGTGAGTCCACAGAGTGCACTGGCACCACAGGGTATGCACTGCAGTGACTCAGATTGTGCACTGGCACCACTGGTGATGCATTGCAGTGAGTCCAGAGAGTGCACTGGCACCACTGGGGATGCAGTGCAGAGAGTGCACTGGCACCACTGGGGATGCAGTGCAGTGAGTCCAGAGAGTGCACTGGCACCACTGGGGATGCAGTGCAGTGAGTCCAGAGAGTGCACTGGCACCACTGGGGATGCAGTGCAGTGAGTCCAGAGAGTGCACTGGCACCACTGGGGATGCACTGCAGTGAGTCCAGAGAGTGCACTGGCACCACTGGGGATGCACTGCAGTGAGTCCAGAGAGTGCACTGGCACCACTGGGGATGCAGTGCAGTGAGTCCAGAGAGTGCACTGGCACCACTGGGGATGCACTGCAGTGAGTCCAGAGAGTGCACTGGCACCACTGGGGATGCACTGCAGTGAGTCCAGAGAGTGCACTGGCACCACTGGGGATGCAGTGCAGTGAGTCCAGAGAGTGCACTGGCACCACTGGGGATGCACTGCAGTGAGTCCAGAGAGTGCACTGGCACCACTGGGGATGCAGTGCAGTGAGTCCAGAGAGTGCACTGGCACCACTGGGGATGCAGTGCAGTGAGTCCAGAGAGTGCACTGGCACCACTGGGGATGCAGTGCAGTGAGTCCAGAGAGTGCACTGGCACCACTGGGGATGCACTGCAGTGAGTCCAGAGAGTGCACTGGCACCACTGGGGATGCAGTGCAGTGAGTCCAGAGAGTGCACTGGCACCACTGGGGATGCAGTGCAGTGAGTCCAGAGAGTGCACTGGCACCACTGGGGATGCAGTGCAGTGAGTCCAGAGAGTGCACTGGCACCACTGGGGATGCAGTGCAGTGAGTCCAGAGAGTGCACTGGCACCACTGGGGATGCAGTGCAGTGAGTCCAGAGAGTGCACTGGCACCACTGGGGATGCAGTGCAGTGAGTCCAGAGAGTGCACTGGCACCACTGGGGATGCACTGCAGTGAGTCCAGAGAGTGCACTGGCACCACTGGGGATGCACTGCAGTGAGTCCAGAGAGTGCACTGGCACCACTGGGGATGCAGTGCAGTGAGTCCAGAGAGTGCACTGGCACCACTGGGGATGCAGTGCAGTGAGTCCAGAGAGTGCACTGGCACCACTGGGATGCATGCAGTGAGTCAGAGAGTGCACTGGCACCACTGGGGATGCAGTGCAGTGAGTCCAGAGAGTGCACTGGCACCACAGGGGATGCAGTGCAGTGAGTCCAGAGAGTGCACTGGCACCACTGGGGATGCAGTGCAGTGAGTCCAGAGAATGCACTGGCACAATTGGGGATGCAGTGCAGTGAGTCCAGAGAGTGCACTGGCACCACTGGGGATGCAGTGCAGTGAGTCCAGAGAGTGCACTGGCACCACTGGGGATGCAGTGCAGTGAGTCCAGAGAGTGCACTGGCACCACTGGGGATGCAGTGCAGTGATTACAGAGAGTGCACTGTCACCACTGGGGATGCACTGCAGTGAGTCCAGAGAGTTCACTGGCACCACTGGGGATGCACTGCAGTGAGTCCAGAGAGTGCACTGGCACCACTGGAGATGCACTGCAGTGAGTCCAGAGAGTGCACTGGCACCACTGGGGATGCAGTGCAGTGAGTCCAGAGAGTGCACTGTCACCACCACCGGGATGCAGCGCAGTGACTACAGAGAGTGCACTGGCACCACTGGGGATGCAGTGCAGTGAGTCCAGAGAGTGCACTGGCACCACTGGGGATGCAGTGCAGTGAGTCCAGAGAGTGCACTGGCACCACTGGGGATGCAGTGCAGTGAGTCCAGAGAGTGCACTGGCACCACTGGGGATGCAGTGCAGTGAGTCCAGAGAGTGCACTGGCACCACTGGAGATGCACTGCAGTGAGTCCAGAGAGTGCACTGGCACCACTGGGGATGCAGTGCAGTGAGTCCAGAGAGTGCACTGGCACCACTGGGGATGCAGTGCAGTGAGTCCAGAGAGTGCACTGGCACCACTGGGGATGCAGTGCAGTGAGTCCAGAGAGTGCACTGGCACCACTGGGGATGCAGTGCAGTGAGTCCAGAGAGTGCACTGGCACCACTGGGGATGCAGTGCAGTGAGTCCAGAGAGTGCACTGGCACCACTGGGGATGCACTGCAGTGAGTCCAGAGAGTGCACTGGCACCACTGGGGATGCACTGCAGTGAGTCCAGAGAGTGCACTGGCACCACTGGGGATGCACTGCAGTGAGTCCAGAGAGTGCACTGGCACCACTGGGGATGCAGTGCAGTGAGTCCAGAGAGTGCACTGGCACCACTGGGGATGCACTGCAGTGAGTCCAGAGAGTGCACTGGCACCACTGGGGATGCAGTGCAGTGAGTCCAGAGAGTGCACTGGCACCACTGGGGATGCAGTGCAGTGAGTCCAGAGAGTGCACTGGCACCACTGGGGATGCAGTGCAGTGAGTCCAGAGAGTGCACTGGCACCACTGGGGATGCAGTGCAGTGAGTCCAGAGAGTGCACTGTCACCACTGGGGATGCAGTGCAGTGAGTCCAGAGAGTGCACTGGCACCACTGGGGATGCAGTGCAGTGAGTCCAGAGAGTGCACTGGCACCACTGGGGATGCAGTGCAGTGAGTCCAGAGAGTGCACTGGCAGCACTGGGGATGCACTGCAGTGAGTGCAGAGAGTGCACTGGCACCACTGGGATGCAGTGCAGTGAGTCCACAGAGTGCACTGGCACCACAGGGTATACACTGCAGTGACTCAGATTGTGCACTGGCACCACTGGTGATGCATTGCAGTGAGTCCAGAGAGTGCACTGGCACCACTGGGGATGCAGTGCAGTGAGTGCACTGGCACCACTGGGGATGCAGTGCAGTGAGTCCAGAGAGTGCACTGCACCACTGGGGATGCACTGCAGAAGTCCAGAGAGTGCACTGGCACCACTGGGGATGCACTGCAGTGAGTCCAGAGAGTGCACTGGCACCACTGGGGATGCAGTGCAGTGAGTCCAGAGAATGCACTGGCACAATTGGGGATGCAGTGCAGTGAGTCCAGAGAATTTCCCTGCACTAATGGGGATGCAGTGCACTGACTCGAAAAAGTGCACTGGCACCACTGCGGATGCACCCCGGTGAGTCCGGAGAGTGCCCTGGCACCAATGGTGATGCAGTGCAGTGAGTCCAGAGAGTGCACTGGCACCACTGGGGATGCAGTGCAGTGAGTCCAGAGAGTGCACTGTCACCACTGGGGATGCAGTGCAGTGAGTCCAGAGAGTGCACTGGCACCACTGGGGTTGCAGTGCAGTGAGTCCAGAGAGTGCACTGGCACCACTGGGGATGCAGTGCAGTGAGTCCAGAGAGTGCACTGGCACCACTGGGGATGCAGTGCAGTGAGTCCAGAGAGTGCACTGGCACCACTGGGGATGCACTGCAGTGAGTCCAGAGAGTGCACTGGCACCACTGGGGATGCAGTGCAGTGAGTCGAGAGAGTGCACTGGCACAACTGCGGATGCACTGCAGTGAGTCCAGAGAGTGCACTGGCACCACTGGGGATGCAGTGCAGTGAGTCCAGAGAGTGCACTGGCACCACTGGGGATGCAGTGCAGTGAGTCCAGAGAGTGCACTGGCACCACTGGGGATGCACTGCAGTGAGTCCAGAGAGTGCACTGGCACCACTGGGGATGCAGTGCAGTGAGTCCAGAGAGTGCACAGGCACCACTGGGGATGCAGTGCAGTGAGTCCAGAGAGTGCACTGGCACCACTGGGGATGCAGTGCAGTGAGTCCAGAGAGTGCACTGGCACCACTGGGGATGCAGTGCAGTGAGTCCAGAGAGTGCACTGGCACCACTGGGGATGCAGTGCAGTGAGTCCAGAGAGTGCACTGGCACCACTGGGGATGCAGCGCAGTGAGTACAGAGAGTGCACTGGCACCACTGGGGATGCACTGCAGTGAGTCCAGAGAGTGCACTGGCACCACTGGGGATGCAGTGCAGTGAGTCCAGAGAGTGCACTGGCACCACTGGGGATGCAGTGCAGTGAGTCCAGAGAGTGCACTGGCACCACTGGGGATGCAGTGCAGTGAGTCCAGAGAGTGCACTGGCACCACTGGGGATGCAGTGCAGTGACTCCAGAGAGTGCACTGGCACCACTGGGGATGCAGTGCAGTGAGTCCAGAGAGTGCACTGTCACCACTGGGGATGCAGTGCAGTGAGTCCAGAGAGTGCACTGGCACCACTGGGGATGCACTGCAGTGAGTCCAGAGAGTGCACTGGCACCACTGGGGATGCAGCACAGTGAGTCCAGAGAGTGCACTGGCACCACTGGGGATGCAGTGCAGTGAGTCCAGAGAGTGCACTGGCACCACTGGGGATGCACTGCAGTGAGTCCAGAGAGTGCACTGGCACCACTGGGGATGCACTGCAGTGAGTCCAGAGAGTGCACTGGCACCACTGGGGATGCAGTGCAGTGAGTCCAGAGAGTGCACTGGCACCACTGGGGATGCAGTGCAGTGAGTCCAGAGAGTGCACTGGCACCACTGGGGATGCAGTGCAGTGAGTCCAGAGAGTGCACTGTCACCACTGGGGATGCAGTGCAGTGAGTCCAGAGAGTGCACTGGCACCACTGGGGATGCAGTGCAGTGAGTCCAGAGAGTGCACTGGCACCACTGGGGATGCAGTGCAGTGAGTCCAGAGAGTGCACTGGCACCACTGGGGATGCAGTGCAGTGAGTCCAGAGAGTGCACTGGCACCACTGGGGATGCAGTGCAGTGAGTCCAGAGAGTGCACTGGCACCACTGGGGATGCAGTGCAGTGAGTCCAGAGAGTGCACTGGCACCACTGGGGATGCAGTGCAGTGAGTCCAGAGAGTGCACTGGCACCACTGGGGATGCAGTGCAGTGAGTCCAGAGAGTGCACTGGCACCACTGGGGATGCAGTGCAGTGAGTCCAGAGAGTGCACTGGCACCACTGGGGATGCACTGCAGTGAGTCCAGAGAGTGCACTGGCACCACTGGGGATGCAGTGCAGTGAGTCCAGAGAGTGCACTGGCACCACTGGGGATGCACTGCAGTGAGTCCAGAGAGTGCACTGGCACCACTGGGGATGCAGTGCAGTGAGTCCAGAGAGTGCACTGGCACCACTGGGGATGCACTGCAGTGAGTCCAGAGAGTGCACTGGCACCACTGGGGATGCAGTGCAGTGAGTCCAGAGAGTGCACTGGCACCACTGGGGATGCAGTGCAGTGAGTCCAGAGAGTGCACTGGCACCACTGGGGATGCAGTGCAGTGAGTCCAGAGAGTGCACTGGCACCACTGGGGATGCAGTGCAGTGAGTCCAGAGAGTGCACTGGCACCACTGGGGATGCAGTGCAGTGAGTCCAGAGAGTGCACTGGCACCACTGGGGATGCAGTGCAGTGAGTCCAGAGAGTGCACTGGCACCACTGGGGATGCAGTGCAGTGAGTCCAGAGAGTGCACTGGCACCACTGGGGATGCACTGCAGTGAGTCCAGAGAGTGCACTGGCACCACTGGGGATGCAGTGCAGTGAGTCCAGAGAGTGCACTGGCACCACTGGGGATGCAGTGCAGTGAGTCCAGAGAGTGCACTGGCACCACTGGGGATGCACTGCAGTGAGTCCAGAGAGTGCACTGGCACCACTGGGGATGCACTGCAGTGAGTCCAGAGAGTGCACTGGCACCACTGGGGATGCAGTGCAGTGAGTCCAGAGAGTGCACTGGCACCACTGGGGATGCAGTGCAGTGAGTCCAGAGAGTGCACTGGGGGGATGCAGTGCAGTGACTCGAGAGAGTGCACTGGCACCACTGCGGATGCACCCCGGCAGTGAGTCCAGAGAGTGCACTGGCACCACTGGGGATGCACTGCAGTGAGTCCAGAGAGTGCACTGGCACCACTGGGGATGCAGTGCAGTGAGTCCAGAGAGTGCACTGGCACCACTGGGGATGCAATGCAGTGAGTCCAGAGAGTGCACTGGCACCACTGGGGATGCAGTGCAGTGAGTCCAGAGAGTGCACTGGCACCACTGGGGATGCAGTGCAGTGAGTCCAGAGAGTGCACTGGCACCACTGGGGATGCACTGCAGTGAGTCCAGAGAGTGCACTGGCACCACTGGGGATGCACTGCAGTGAGTCCAGAGAGTGCACTGGCACCACTGGGGATGCAGTGCAGTGACTCCAGAGAGTGCACTGGCACCACTGGGGATGCACTGCAGTGAGTCCAGAGAGTGCACTGGCACCACTGGGGATGCAGTGCAGTGAGTCCAGAGAGTGCACTGGCACCACTGGGGATGCAGTGCAGTGAGTCCAGAGAGTGCACTGGCACCACTGGGGATGCAGTGCAGTGAGTCCAGAGAGTGCACTGGCACCACTGGGGATGCACTGCAGTGAGTCCAGAGAGTGCACTGGCACCACTGGGGATGCAGTGCAGTGAGTCCAGAGAGTGCACTGGCACCACTGGGGATGCAGTGCAGTGAGTCCAGAGAGTGCACTGTCACCACTGGGGATGCAGTGCAGTGAGTCCAGAGAGTGCACTGGCACCACTGGGGATGCAGTGCAGTGAGTCCAGAGAGTGCACTGGCACCACTGGGGATGCAGTGCAGTGAGTCCAGAGAGTGCACTGTCACCACTGGGGATGCAGTGCAGTGAGTCCAGAGAGTGCACTGGCACCACTGGGGATGCACTGCAGTGAGTCCAGAGAGTGCACTGGCACCACTGGGATGCACTGCAGTGAGTCCAGAGAGTGCACTGGCACCACTGGGGATGCAGTGCAGTGAGTCCAGAGAGTGCACTGGCACAATGGGGATGCAGTGCAGTGAGTCCAGAGAGTGCACTGGCACCACTGGGGATGCAGTGCAGTGAGTCCAGAGAGTGCACTGGCACCACTGGGGATGCAGTGCAGTGAGTCCAGAGAGTGCACTGGCACCACTGGGGATGCAGTGCAGTGAGTCCAGAGAGTGCACTGGCACCACTGGGGATGCAGTGCAGTGAGTCCAGAGAGTGCACTGGCACCACTGGGGATGCAGTGCAGTGAGTCCAGAGAGTGCACTGGCACCACTGGGGATGCAGTGCAGTGAGTCCAGAGAGTGCACTGGCACCACTGGGGATGCAGTGCAGTGAGTCCAGAGAGTGCACTGGCACCACTGGGGATGCAGTGCAGTGAGTCCAGAGAGTGCACTGGCACCACTGGGGATGCACTGCAGTGAGTCCAGAGAGTGCACTGGCACCACTGGGGATGCACTGCAGTGAGTCCAGAGAGTGCACTGGCACCACTGGGGATGCACTGCAGTGAGTCCAGAGAGTGCACTGGCACCACTGGGGATGCAGTGCAGTGAGTCCAGAGAGTGCACTGGCACCACTGGGGATGCAGTGCAGTGAGTCCAGAGAGTGCACTGGCACCACTGGGGATGCAGTGCAGTGAGTCCAGAGAGTGCACTGGCACCACTGGGGATGCAGTGCAGTGAGTCCAGAGAGTGCACTGGCACCACTGGGGATGCACTGCAGTGAGTCCAGAGAGTGCACTGGCACCACTGGGGATGCAGTGCAGTGAGTCCAGAGAGTGCACTGGCACCACTGGGGATGCACTGCAGTGAGTCAGAGAGTGCACTGGCACCACTGGGGATGCAGTGCAGTGAGTCCAGAGAGTGCACTGGCACCACTGGGGATGCACTGCAGTGAGTCCAGAGAGTGCACTGGCACCACTGGGGATGCAGTGCAGTGAGTCCAGAGAGTGCACTGGCACCACTGGGGATGCACTGCAGTGAGTCCAGAGAGTGCACTGGCACCACTGGGGATGCAATGCAGTGAGTCCAGAGAGTGCACTGGCACCACTGGGGATGCAGTGCAGTGAGTCCAGAGAGTGCACTGGCACCACTGGGGATGCAGTGCAGTGAGTCCAGAGAGTGCACTGGCACCACTGGGGATGCAGTGCAGTGAGTCCAGAGAGTGCACTGGCACCACTGGGGATGCAGTGCAGTGAGTCCAGAGAGTGCACTGGCACCACTGGGGATGCAGTGCAGTGAGTCCAGAGAGTGCACTGGCACCACTGGGGATGCACTGCAGTGAGTCCAGAGAGTGCACTGGCACCACTGGGGATGCAGTGCAGTGAGTCCAGAGAGTGCACTGGCACCACTGGGGATGCAGTGCAGTGAGTCCAGAGAGTGCACTAATGGGGATGCAGTGCACTGACTCCAAAAAGTGCACTGGCACCACTGCGGATGCACCCCGTGAGTCCAGAGAGTGCACTGGCACCACTGGGGATGCAGTGCAGTGAGTCCAGAGAGTGCACTGGCACCACTGGGGATGCACTGCAGTGAGTCCAGAGAGTGCACTGGCACCACTGGGGATGCACTGCAGTGAGTCCAGAGAGTGCACTGGCACCACTGGGGATGCAGTGCAGTGAGTCCAGAGAGTGCACTGGCACCACTGGGGATGCAGTGCAGTGAGTCCAGAGAGTGCACTGGCACCACTGGGGATGCAGTGCAGTGAGTCCAGAGAGTGCACTGGCACCACTGGGGATGCACTGCAGTGAGTCCAGAGAGTGCACTGGCACCACTGGGGATGCAGCGCAGTGAGTCCAGAGAGTGCACTGGCACCACTGGGGATGCAGCTGCAGTGAGTCCAGAGAGTGCACTGGCACCACTGGGGATGCAGTGCAGTGAGTCCAGAGAGTGCACTGGCACCACTGGGGATGCAGTGCAGTGAGTCCAGAGAGTGCACTGGCACCACTGGGGATGCAGTGCAGTGAGTCCAGAGAGTGCACTGGCACCACAGGGGATGCACTGCAGTGACTCCAGAGAGTGCACTGGCACCACTGGGGATGCAGTGCAGTGAGTCCAGAGAGTGCACTGGCACCACTGGGGATGCAGTGCAGTGAGTCCAGAGAGTGCACTGGCACCACTGGGGATGCAGTGCAGTGAGTCCAGAGAGTGCACTGGCACCACTGGGGATGCAGTGCAGTGAGTCCAGAGAGTGCACTGGCACCACTGGGGATGCACTGCAGTGAGTCCAGAGAGTGCACTGGCACCACTGGGGATGCACTGCAGTGAGTCCAGAGAGTGCACTGGCACCACTGGGGATGCAGTGCAGTGAGTCCAGAGAGTGCACTGGCACACTGGGGATGCAGTGCAGTGAGTCCAGAGAGTGCACTGGCACCACTGGGGATGCAGTGCAGTGAGTCCAGAGAGTGCACTGGCACCACTGGGGATGCACTGCAGTGAGTCCAGAGAGTGCACTGGCACCACTGGGGATGCACTGCAGTGAGTCCAGAGAGTGCACTGGCACCACTGGGGATGCAGTGCAGTGAGTCCAGAGAGTGCACTGGCACCACTGGGGATGCAGTGCAGTGAGTCCAGAGAGTGCACTGGCACCACTGGGGATGCAGCGCAGTGAGTCCAGAGAGTGCACTGGCACCACTGGGGATGCAGTGCAGTGAGTCCAGAGAGTGCACTGGCACCACTGGGGATGCAGTGCAGTGAGTCCAGAGAGTGCACTGGCACCACTGGGGATGCAGTGCAGTGAGTCCAGAGAGTGCACTGGCACCACTGGGGATGCACTGCAGTGAGTCCAGAGAGTGCACTGGCACCACTGGGGATGCAGCGCAGTGAGTACAGAGAGTGCACTGGCACCACTGGGGATGCACTGCAGTGAGTCCAGAGAGTGCACTGGCACCACTGGGGATGCAGTGCAGTGAGTCCAGAGAGTGCACTGGCACCACTGGGGATGCAGTGCAGTGAGTCCAGAGAGTGCACTGGCACCACTGGGGATGCAGTGCAGTGAGTCCAGAGAGTGCACTGGCACCACTGGGGATGCAGTGCAGTGAGTCCAGAGAGTGCACTGGCACCACTGGGGATGCACTGCAGTGAGTCCAGAGAGTGCACTGGCACCACTGGTGATGCACTGCAGTGAGTCCAGAGAGTGCACTGGCACCACTGGGGATGCAGTGCAGTGAGTCCAGAGAGTGCACTGGCACAACTGGGGATGCAGTGCAGTGAGTCCAGAGAATGCCCTGGCACTAATGGGGATGCAGTGCACTGACTCCAAAAAGTGCACTGGCACCACTGCGGATGCACCCCAGTGAGTCCAGAGAGTGCCCTGGCACCAATGGTGATGCACTGCAGTGAGTCCAGAGAGTGCACTGGCACCACTGGGGATGCAGTGCAGTGAGTCCAGAGAGTGCACTGGCACCACTGGGGATGCAGTGCAGTGAGTCCAGAGAGTGCACTGTCACCACTGGGGATGCAGTGCAGTGAGTCCAGAGAGTGCACTGGCACCACTGGGGATGCACTGCAGTGAGTCCAGAGAGTGCACTGGCACCACTGGGGATGCAGCGCAGTGACTACAGAGAGTGCACTGTCACCACTGGGGATGCACTGCAGTGAGTCCAGAGAGTGCACTGGCACCACTGGGGATGCAGTGCAGTGAGTCCAGAGAGTGCACTGGCACCACTGGGGATGCAGTGCAGTGAGTCCAGAGAGTGCACTGGCACCACTGGGGATGCACTGCAGTGAGTCCAGAGAGTGCACTGTCACCACTGGGGATGCAATGCAGTGAGTCCAGAGAGTGCACTGGCACCACTGGGGATGCAGTGCAGTGAGTCCAGAGAGTGCACTGTAACCACTGGGGATGCAGTGCAGTGAGTCCAGAGAGTGCACTGGCACCACTGGGGATGCAGTGCAGTGAGTCCAGAGAGTGCACTGGCACCACTGGGGATGCAGTGCAGTGAGTCCAGAGAGTGCACTGTCACCACTGGGGATGCAGTGCAGTGAGTCCAGAGAGTGCACTGGCACCACTGGGGATGCACTGCAGTGACTACAGAGAGTGCACTGGCACCACTGGGGATGCAGTGCAGTGAGTCCAGAGAGTGCACTGGCACCACTGGGGATGCACTGCAGTGAGTCCAGAGAGTGCACTGGCACCACTGGGGATGCAGTGCAGTGAGTCCAGAGAGTGCACTGGCACCACTGGGGATGCAGTGCAGTGAGTCCAGAGAGTGCACTGACACCACTGGGGATGCAGTGCAGTGAGTCCAGAGAGTGCACTGGCAGCACTGGGGATGCAGTGCAGTGAGTCCAGAGAGTGCACTGGCACCACTGGGGATGCAGTGCAGTGAGTCCAGAGAGTGCACTGGCACCACTGGGGATGCACTGCAGTGAGTCCAGAGAGTGCACTGGCACCACTGGGATGCAGTGCAGTGAGTGCAGAGAGTGCACTGGCACCACTGGGGATGCAGTGCAGTGAGTCCAGAGAGTGCACTGGCACCACTGGGGATGCAGTGCAGTGAGTCCAGAGAGTGCACTGACACCACTGGGGATGCAGTGCAGTGAGTCCAGAGAGTGCACTGGCACCACTGGGGATGCAGTGCAGTGAATCCAGAGAGTGCACTGGCACCACTGGGGATGCACTGCAGTGAGTCCAGAGAGTGCACTGGCACCACTGGGGATGCAGTGCAGTGAGTCCAGAGAGTGCACTGGCACCACTGGGGATGCAGTGCAGTGAGTCCAGAGAGTGCACTGGCACCACTGGGGATGCACTGCAGTGAGTCCAGAGAGTGCACTGGCACCACTGGGGATGCAGTGCAGTGAGTCCAGAGAGTGCACTGGCACCACTGGGGATGCAGTGCAGTGAGTCCAGAGAGTGCACTGGAACCACAGGGGATGCAGTGCAGTGAGTGCAGAGAGTGCACTGGCACAAGAGGGATGCACTGCAGTGAGTCCAGAGAGTGCACTGGCACCACTGGGGATGCAGTGCAGTGATCCAGAGAGTGCAATGGCACCACTGGGGATGCACTGCAGTGAGTCCAGAGAGTGCACTGGCACCACTGGGGATGCACTGCAGTGAGTCCAGAGAGTGCTCTGGCACCACTGGGGATGCAGTTCAGTGAGTCCAGAGAGTGCACTGGCACCACTGGGGATGCACTGCAGTGACTCCAGAGAGTGCACTGGCACCACAGAGGATGCAGTGCAGTGAGTCCGAAGAGTGCACTGGCACCATTGGGGATGCACTGCAGTGATCCAGAGAGTGCATTGGCACCACTGGGGATGCAGTGCAGTGAGTCCAGAGAGTGCACTGGCACCACAGGAGCTGCACTGCAGTGAGTCCAGAGATTGCACTGGCACCACTGGGGATGCAGTGCAGTGAGTCCAGAGACTACACTGGCACCACTGGGGATGCAGTGCAGTGAGTCCAGAGAGTGCCCTGGCACCACTGGGGATGCACTGCAGTGAGTCCATCCCACTGGGGATGCAGTGGTGCCAGTGCACTCCCTGGACTTACTGCACTGCATCCCCAGTGGTGCCAGTGCACTCTCTGGACTCACTGCACTGCATTCCCAGTGCTGCCAGTTCACTCTCTGGACTCACTGCACTGCATCCCCAGTGGTGCCAGTGCACTCTCTGCACTCACTGCAGTGTATCACTATTGGTGCCAGTGCATTCTCTGGATTCACTGAACTGCATCGCCAGTGGTGCCACTGCACTCTCTGGACTCACTGCACTGCATCCCAGTGGTGCCAGTGCACTTTCTGGAGTCACTGCACTGCATCCCCATTGGTGCCAGTGCACTCTCTGCACTCACTGCAGTGCATCCCCATTGGTGCCAGTGCACTCTCTGGACTCACTGCACTGCATCCCCAGTGGTGCCAGTGCATTCTCTGGACTCACTGCAGTGCATCCCCGGTGGTGCCAGTGCACTCTCTGGACTCACTGCCGTGCATCCCCAGTGGTGCCAGTGCACTCTCTGGACTCACTGCACTGCATCCCCAGTGGTGCCAATGCACTCTCCGTAGTCATTGCGCTGCATCCCAGGTGGTGCCAGTGTTCTCTCTGGACTCACTGCACTGCATCCCCAGTGGTGCCAGTGCACTCTCTGGACTCGCTGCACTGCATCCCCAGTGGTGCCAGTGCACTCTCTGGACTCACTGCACTGCATCCCCAGTGGTGCCAGTGCACTCTCTGGACTCACTGCACTGCATCCCCAGTGGTGCCAGTGCACTCTCTGGACTCACTGCACTGCATCCCCAGCGGTGCCAGTGCACTCTCTGGAGTCACTGCACTGCATCACCAGTGGTTCCCCTGCACTCTCTGGACTCACTGGGGTGCATCCCCAGTGGTGCCAGTGCACTCTCTGGACTCACTGCACTGCATCCCCTGTGGTGCCAGTGCACTCTCTGCACTCACTGCACTGCATCCCCAGTGGTGCCAGTGCACTCTCTGGACTCACTGCACTGCATCCCCAGTGGTGCCAGTGCACTCTCTGGACTCACTGCACTGCATCCCCAAGGTGCCAGTGCACTCTCTGGACTCACTGCACTGCATCCCCAGTGGTGCCAGTGCACTCTCTGGACTCACTGCACTGCATCCCAGTGCTGCCAGTGCACTCTCTGGACTCACTGCACTGCATCCCCAGTGGTGCCAGTGCACTCTCTGGACTCACTGCACTGCATCCCCAGTGGTGCCAGTGCACTCTCTGGAGTCACTGCAGTGCATCCCCAGTGGTGCCAGTGCACTCTCTGGACTCACTGCAGTGCATCACCAGTGGTGCCAGTGCACTCTCTGGACTCACTGCACTGCATCCCCAGTGGTGCCAGTGCACTCTCTGGACTCACTGCACTGCATCCCCAGTGGTGCCAGTGCACTCTCTGGACTCACTGCACTGCATCCCCAGTGGTGCCAGTGCACTCTCTGGACTCACTGCACTGCATCCCCAGTGGGGCCAGTGCACTCTCTGGAGTCACTGCACTGCATCCCCAGTGGTGCCAGTGCACTCTCTGGACTCACTGCAGTGCATCCCCAGTGGTGCCAGTGCACTCTCTGTACTCACTGCACTGCATCCCCAGTGGTGCCAGTGCACTCTCTGGACTCACTGCACTGCATCCCCAGTGGTGACAGTGCACTCTCTGGACTCACTGCACTGCATCCCCTGTGGTGCCAGTGCACTCTCTGGACTCACTGCACTGCATCCCCAGTGGTGCCAGTGCACTCTCTGGACTCACTGCAGTGCATCCCCAGTGGTGCCAGTGCACTCTCTGGACTCACTGCAGTGCATCCCCAGTGGTGCCAGTGCACTCTCTGGACTCACTGCACTGCATCCCCAGTGTGCCAGTGCACTCTCTGGACTCACTGCACTGCATCCCCAGTGGTGCCAGTGCACTCTCTGGACTCACTGCAGTGCATCCCCAGTGGTGCCAGTGCACTCTCTGGACTCACTGCAGTGCATCACCAGTGGTGCCAGTGCACTCTCTGGACTCACTGCACTGCATCCCAGTGGTGACAGTGCACTCTCTGGACTCACTGCACTGCATCCCCAGTGGTGCCAGTGCACTCTCTGGACTCACTGCAGTGCATCCCCAGTGGTGCCAGTGCACTCTCTGGACTCACTGCAGTGCATCCCCAGTGGTGCCAGTGCACTCTCTGCACTCACTGCACTGCATCCCCAGTGGTGCCAGTGCACTCTCTGGACTCACTGCACTGCATCCCCTTTTGTGCCAGTGCACTCTCTGCACTCACTGCACTGCATCCCCTGTGGTGCCAGTGCACTCTCTGGACTCACTGCAGTGCATCCCCAGTGGTGCCAGTGCACTCTCTGGACTCACTGCACTGCATCCCCAGTGGTGCCAGTGCACTCTCTGGAGTCACTGCATTGCATCCCCAGTGGTGCCAGTGCACTCTCTGGACTCACTGCACTGCATCCCCAGTGGTGCCAGTGCACTCTCTGGACTCACTGCAGTGCATCCCCTGTGGTGCCAGTGCACTCTCTGGACTCACTGCAGTGCATCCCCAGTGGTGCCAGTGCACTCTCTGGACTCACTGCAGTGCATCCCCAGTGGTGCCAGTGCACTCTCTGGACTCACTGCACTGCATCCCCAGTGGTGCCAGTGCACTCTCTGGACTCACTGCACTGCATCCCCAGTGGTGCCAGTGCACTCTCTGGACTCACTGCAGTGCATCCCCAGTGGTGCCAGTGCACTCTCTGGACTCACTGCAGTGCATCCCCAGTGGTGCCAGTGTACTCTCTGGACTCACTGCACTGCATCCCCAGTGGTGCCAGTGCACTCTCTGGACTCACTGCACTGCATCCCCAGTGGTGCCAGTGCACTCTCTGGACTCACTGCAGTGCATCCCCAGTGGTGCCAGTGCACTCTCTGGACTCACTGCAGTGCATCCCCAGTGGTGCCAGTGCACTCTCTGGACTCACTGCACTGCATCCCCAGTGGTGCCAGTGCACTCTCTGGACTCACTGCAGTGCATCCCCAGTGGTGCCAGTGCACTCTCTGGACTCACTGCACTGCATCCCCAGTGGTGCCAGTGCACTCTCTGGACTCACTGCAGTGCATCCCCAGTGGTGCCAGTGCACTCTCTGCACTCACTGCACTGCATCCCCAGTGGTGCCAGTGCACTCTCTGGACTCACTGCACTGCATCCCCAGTGGTGCCAGTGCACTCTCTGGACTCACTGCACTGCATCCCCAGTGGTGCCAGTGCACTCTCTGGACTCACTGCACTGCATCCCCAGTGGTGCCAGTGCACTCTCTGGACTCACTGCACTGCATCCCCAGTGGTGCCAGTGCACTCTCTGGACTCACTGCAGTGCATCCCCAGTGGTGCCAGTGCACTCTCTGGACTCACTGCACTGCATCACCAGTGGTGCCAGTGCACTCTCTGGACTCACTGCACTGCATCCCCAGTGGTGCCAGTGCACTCTCTGGACTCACTGCACTGCATCCCCAGTGGTGCCAGTGCACTCTCTGGACTCACTGCACTGCATCCCCAGTGGTGCCAGTGCACTCTCTGGACTCACTGCAGTGCATCCCCAGTGGTGCCAGTGCACTCTCTGGACTCACTGCACTGCATCCCCAAGGTGCCAGTGCACTCTCTGGACTCACTGCACTGCATCCCCAGTGGTGCCAGTGCACTCTCTGGACTCACTGCACTGCATCCCCAGTGGTGCCAGTGCACTCTCTGGACTCACTGCACTGCATCCCCAGTGGTGCCAGTGCACTCTCTGGACTCACTGCAGTGCATCCCCAGTGGTGCCAGTGCACTCTCTGGACTCACTGCACTGCATCCCCAGTGGTGCCAGTGCACTCTCTGCACTCACTGCACTGCATCCCCAGTGGTGCCAGTGCACTCTCTGGACTCACTGCACTGCATCCCCATTGGTGCCAGTGCACTCTCTGGACTCACTGCAGTGCATCCCCAGTGGTGCCAGTGCACTCTCTGGACTCACTGCACTGCATCCCCAGTGGTGCCAGTGCACTCTCTGGACTCACTGCAGTGCATCCCCAGTGGTGCCAGTGCACTCTCTGGACTCACTGCAGTGCATCCCCAGTGGTGCCAGTGCACTCTCTGGACTCACTGCACTGCATCCCCAGTGGTGCCAGTGCACTCTCTGGACTCACTGCACTGCATCCCCAGTGGTGCCAGTGCACTCTCTGGACTCACTGCACTGCATCCCAGTGGTGCCAGTGCACTCTCTGGACTCACTGCAGTGCATCCCCAGTGGTGCCAGTGCACTCTCTGGACTCACTGCACTGCATCCCCAGTGGTGCCAGTGCACTCTCTGGACTCACTGCACTGCATCCCCTTTTGTGCCAGTGCACTCTCTGGACTCACTGCACTGCATCCCCAGTGGTGCCAGTGCACTCTCTGGACTCACTGCACTGCATCCCCAGTGGTGCCAGTGCACTCTCTGGACTCACTGCAGTGCATCCCCAGTGGTGCCAGTGCACTCTCTGGACTCACTGCACTGCATCCCCAGTGGTGCCAGTGCACTCTCTGGACTCACTGCAGTGCATCCCCAGTGGTGCCAGTGCACTCTCTGGAGTCACTGCACTGCATCCCCAGTGGTGCCAGTGCACTCTCTGGACTCACTGCAGTGCATCCCCAGTTGTGCCAGTGCACTCTCTGGACTCACTGCACTGCATCCCCAGTGGTGCCAGTGCACTCTCTGGACTCACTGCACTGCATCCCCAGTGGTGCCAGTGCACTCTCTGGACTCACTGCACTGCATCCCCAGTGGTGCCAGTGCACTCTCTGGACTCACTGCACTGCATCCCCAGTGGTGCCAGTGCACTCTCTGCACTCACTGCACTGCATCCCCAGTGGTGCCAGTGCACTCTCTGGACTCACTGCATTGCATCCCCAGTGGTGCCAGTGCACTCTCTGGACTCACTGCAGTGCATCCCCAGTGGTGCCAGTGCACTCTCTGGACTCACTGCACTGCATCCCCAGTGGTGCCAGTGCACTCTCTGGACTCACTGCAGTGCATCCCCAGTGGTGCCAGTGCACTCTCTGGACTCACTGCACTGCATCCCCAGTGGTGCCAGTGCACTCTCTGGACTCACTGCACTGCATCCCCTGTGGTGCCAGTGCACTCTCTGGACTCACTGCACTGCATCCCCAGTGGTGCCAGTGCACTCTCTGGACTCACTGCAGTGCATCCCCAGTGGTGCCAGTGCACTCTCTGGACTCACTGCAGTGCATCCCCAGTGGTGCCAGTGCACTCTCTGCACTCACTGCACTGCATCCCCAGTGGTGCCAGTGCACTCTCTGTAGTCACTGCACTGCATCCCCAGTGGTGCCAGTGCACTCTCTGGACTCACTGCAGTGCATCCCCAGTGGTGCCAGTGCACTCTCTGGACTCACTGCAGTGCATCCCCAGTGGTGCCAGTGCACTCTCTGGACTCACTGCATTGCATCCCCAGTGGTGCCAGTGCACTCTCTGGACTCACTGCAGTGCATCCCCAGTGGTGCCAGTGCACTCTCTGGACTCACTGCACTGCATCCCCAGTGGTGCCAGTGCACTCTCTGGACTCACTGCAGTGCATCCCCAGTGGTGCCAGTGCACTCTCTGGACTCACTGCACTGCATCCCCTGTGGTGCCAGTGCACTCTCTGGACTCACTGCACTGCATCCCCAGTGGTGCCAGTGCACTCTCTGGACTCACTGCACTGCATCCCCAGTGGTGCCAGTGCACTCTCTGGACTCACTGCAGTGCATCCCCAGTGGTGCCAGTGCACTCTCTGGACTCACTGCACTGCATCCCCAGTGGTGCCAGTGCACTCTCTGGACTCACTGCACTGCATCCCCAGTGGTGCCAGTGCACTCTCTGGACTCACTGCAGTGCATCCCCTGTGGTGCCAGTGCACTCTCTGGACTCACTGCAGTGCATCCCCAGTGGTGCCAGTGCACTCTCTGGACTCACTGCACTGCATCCCCAGTGGTGCCAGTGCACTCTCTGGACTCACTGCACTGCATCCCCAGTGGTGCCAGTGCACTCTCTGGACTCACTGCACTGCATCCCCAGTGGTGCCAGTGCACTCTCTGGACTCACTGCACTGCATCCCCAGTGGTGCCAGTGCACTCTCTGGACTCACTGCACTGCATCCCCAGTGGTGCCAGTGCACTCTCTGGACTCACTGCAGTGCATCCCCAGTGGTGCCAGTGCACTCTCTGGACTCACTGCACTGCATCCCCTGTGGTGCCAGTGCACTCTCTGGACTCACTGCAGTGCATCCCCAGTGGTGCCAGTGCACTCTCTGGACTCACTGCACTGCATCCCCAGTGGTGCCAGTGCACTCTCTGGACTCACTGCAGTGCATCCCCAGTGGTGCCAGTGCACTCTCTGGACTCACTGCACTGCATCCCCAGTGGTGCCAGTGCACTCTCTGGACTCACTGCAGTGCATCCCCAGTGGTGCCAGTGCACTCTCTGGACTCACTGCACTGCATCCCCAGTGGTGCCAGTGCACTCTCTGGAGTCACTGAACTGCATCCCCAGTGATGCCAGTGCACTCTCTGGACTCACTGCACTGCATCCCCAAGGTGCCAGTGCACTCTCTGGACTCACTGCACTGCATCCCCAGTGGTGCCAGTGCACTCTCTGGACTCACTGCACTGCATCCCCAGTGCTGACAGTGCACTCTCTGGACTCACTGCACTGCATCCCCAGTGGTGCCAGTGCACTCTCTGGACTCACTGCAGTGCATCCCCAGTGGTGCCAGTGCACTCTCTGGACTCACTGCAGTGCATCCCCAGTGGTGCCAGTGCACTCTCTGGACTCACTGCATGCATCCCCAGTGGTGCCAGTGCACTCTCTGGACTCACTGCACTGCATCCCCAGTGGTGCCAGTGCACTCTCTGGTCTCACTGCACTGCATCCCCAGTGGTGCCAGTGCACTCTCTGGACTCACTGCACTGCATCCCCAGTGGTGCCAGTGCACTCTCTGGACTCACTGCACTGCATCCCCAGTGGTGCCAGTGCACTCTCTGGACTCACTGCACTGCATCCCCAGTGGTGCCAGTGCACTCTCTGGACTCACTGCAGTGCATCCCCAGTGGTGCCAGTGCACTCTCTGGACTCACTGCACTGCATCCCCTGTGGTGCCAGTGCACTCTCTGGACTCACTGCAGTGCATCCCCAGTGGTGCCAGTGCACTCTCTGGACTCACTGCAGTGCATCCCCAGTGGTGCCAGTGCACTCTCTGGACTCACTGCAGTGCATCCCCAGTGGTGCCAGTGCACTCTCTGGACTCACTGCACTGCATCCCCAGTGGTGCCAGTGCACTCTCTGGACTCACTGCACTGCATCCCCAATGGAGCCACTGCACTCTCTGGACTCACTGCAGTGCATCCCCAGTGGTGCCAGTGCACTCTCTGGACTCACTGCAGTGCATCCCCAGTGGTGCCAGTGCACTCTCTGGACTCACTGCACTGCATCCCCTGTTGTGCCAGTGCACTCTCTACACTCACTGCACTGCATCCCCAGTGGTGCCAGTGCACTCTCTGGACTCACTGCAGTGCATCCCCATTGGTTCCAGTGCACTCTCTGGACTCACTGCAGTGCATCCCCAGTGGTGCCAGTGCACTCTCTGGACTCACTGCACTGCATCCCCAGTGGTGACAGTGCACTCTCTGTAGTCACTGGGCTGCATCCCCAGTGGTGCCAGTGCACTCTCTGGACTCACTGTACTGCATCCCCAGTGGTGCCAGTGCACTCTCTGGACTCACTGCAGTGCATCCCCAGTGGTGCCAGTGCACTCTCTGGACTCACTGCAGTGCATCCCCAGTTGTGCCAGTGCACTCTCTGGACTCACTGCCGTGCATCCCCAGTGGTGCCAGTGCACTCTCTGGACTCACTGCACTGCATCCCCAGTGGTGCCACTACACTCTCTGGAGTCACTGCACTGCATCCCCAGTGGTGCCAGTGCACTCTCTGGACTCACTGCAGTGCATTCCCTCTGGTGCCAGTGCACTCTCTGGAGTCACTGCACTGCATCCCCAGTGGTGCCAGTGCACTCTCTGGACTCACTGCAGTGCATCACCAGTGGTGCTAGTGCACTCTCTGCACTCACTGCATTGCATCCCCAGTGGTGCCACTGCACTCTCTGGAGTCACTGCACTGCATCCCCAGTGGTGCCAGTGCACTCTCTGGACTCACTGCACTGCATCCCCAGTGGTGCCAGTGCACTCTCTGGACTCACCGGGGTGCATCCCCAGTGCTGACAGTGCACTCTCTGGACTCACTGCACTGCATCCCCAGTGGTGCCAGTGCACTCTCTGGACTCACTGCACTGCATCCCCAAGATGCCAGTGCACTCTCTTTACTCACTGCACTGCATCCCCAGTGGTGCCAGTGCAGTCTCTGGACTCACTGTACTGCATCCCCAGTGGTGCCAGTGCACTCTCTGGACTCACTGCACTGCATCCCCAGTAGTGCCAGTGCATTCTCTGGACTCACTGCAGTGCATCCCCAGTGGTGCCAGTGCACTCTCTGGACTCACTGCACTGCATCCCCAGTGGTGCCAGTGCACTCTCTGGACTCACTGCAGTGCATCCCCAGTGGTGCCAGTGCACTCTCTGGACTCACTGCACTGCATCGCCAGTGGTGCCAGTGCACTCTCTGGACTCACTGCACTGCATCCCCAATGGTGCCACTGCACTCTCTGGACTCACTGCAGTGCATCCCCAGTGGTGCCAGTGCACTCTCTGGACTCACTGCACTGCATCCCCAGTGGTGCCAAAGCATTCTTTGGAATCACTGCACTCATCCCCAGTGGTGCCAGTGTACTCTCTGGACTCACTGCACTGCATCCCCAGTGGTGCAAGTGCAGTCTCTGGATTCACTGCATTGCATCCCCAGTGGTGCCTGTGCAGTCTCTGGATACACTGCATTGCATCCCCAGTGGTGCCAGTGCACTCTCTGGACTCACTGCACTGCATCACCAGTAGTGCCACTGCACTCTCTGCACTCACTGCAATGCATCCCCAGTGGTGCCAGTGCACTCTCTGGACTCACTGCACTGCATCCCCATTGGTGTCAGTGCACTCTCTGGACTCACTGCAGTGCATCCCCAGTGGTGCCAGTGCACTCTCTGGACTCACTGCAGTGAATCCCCTGTGGTGCCAGTGCACTCTCTGGTCTCACTGCACTGCATCCCCAGTTGTGCCAGTGCACTCTCTGGACTCACTGAACTGCATCCCCAGTGGTGCCTGTGCAGTCTCTGGACTCACTGCAGTGAATCCCCGGTGGTGCCAGTGCACTCTCTGGTCTCACTGCACTGCATCCCCAGTGGTGCCAGTGCACTCTCTGGACTCACTGCACTGCATCCCCAGTGGTGCCAGTGCACTCTCTGCACTCACTGCAGTGCAACCCCAGTGGTGCCAGTGTACTCTCTGGACTCACTGCACTGCATCCCCAGTGGTGCCTGTGCAGTCTCTGGTCTCACTGCATTGCATCCCCAGTGGTGCCAGTGCAGTCTCTGCACTCACTGCAGTGTATCTCCAGTGGTGCCAGTGCACTCTCCGGACTCACTGCAGTGCATCCCCAGTGGTGCCAAGGGCACTCTCTGCAGTCACTGCAGTGCATCCCCAAAGGTGACAGTGCACTCTCTGGACTCACTGCACTCCATCCCCAGTGGTGCCAGTGCACTCTCTGGACTCACTGCAGTGCTCCAGCCGCGGCATCCGCTCCAGCCTCGGCATCCGCTCCGGCCGCGTCAGCCGCTCCAGCCGCGGTAGCCCCTCCAGCCGCGGCAGACGCTCTAGACGCTCCAGCCGCGGTAGCCCCTCCAGCCGCGGCAGACGCTCTAGACGCTCCAGCCGCGGCAGCCGCTCCAGCCGCGGCAGCCGCTCCAACAGCGGCAGCCGCTCCAGCCGCTCCAGCCGCGGCAGCCGATCCAGCCGCTACCGAGTGGAGCGGCTGCCACGGCTGGAGCGGATGCCGCGGTTGGAGCGGCTGCCGCGGCTGGAGCGGCTGGAGCGGCTGCCGCGGCTGGAGCGTCTGCCGCGGTTGGAGCGGCTGCCGCGGCTGCCGCGGCTGGACCGGCTGGAGCGGCTGCCGCGGTTGGAGCGTCTGCCGCGTATGCCGCGGCTGGAGCGGCTGCCGCGGCTGGAGCGGCTGCCGCGGCTGGAGCGGCTGCCGCGGCTGGAGCAGTGCAATGAGTCCAGAGAGTGCAAAGGCAACAGGGGGGATGGAGTGCAGTGAGTCCAGAGACTGCACTGGCACCACTGGGGATGCAGTGCAGTGAGTCCAGAGAGTGCACTGTCAGCACTGGGGATGCACTGCAGTGAGTCCAGAGAGTGCACTGGAACCAATGGGGATGCACTGCAGTGAGTCCAGAGAGTGCACTGGCACCACTGGGGATGCAGTGCAGTGAGTCCAGAGAGTGCACTGGCATCACTGGGGATGCAGTGCAGTGAGTCCAGAGAGTGCACTGGCACCACTGGGGATGCAGTGCAGTGAGTCCAGAGAGTGCACTGGCACCACTGGGGATGCACTGCAGTGAGTCCAGAGAGTGCACTGGCACAACAGGGGATGCACTGCAGTGAGTCCAGAGAGTGCACTGGCACCACTGGGGATGCAGTGCAGTGAGTCCAGAGAGTGCACTGGCACCACTGGGGATGCACTGCAGTGAGTCCAGAGAGTGCAGTGGCACCATTGGGGATGCAGTGCAGTGAGTCCAGAGAGTGCACTGGCACCACTGGGGATGCAGTGCAGTGAGTCCAGAGAGTGCAATGTCAGCACTGGGGATGAAGTGCAGTGAGTCCAGAGAGTGCAGTGGCACCACTGGGGATGCAGTGCAGTGAGTCCAGAGAGTGCACTGGCACCACTGGGGATGCACTGCAGTGAGTCCAGAGAGTGCACTGGCACCACTGGGGATGCAGCGCAGTGACTACAGAGAGTGCACTGTCACCACAGGGGATGCACTGCAGTGAGTCCAGAGAGTGCAATGGCACCACTGGGGATGCAGTGCAGTGAGTCCAGAGAGTGCACTGGCACCACTGGGGATGCAGTGCAGTGAGTCCAGAGAGTGCACTGGCACCACTGGGGATGCAGTGCAGTGAGTCCAGAGAGTGCACTGGCACCACAGGGGATGCAGTGCAGTGAGTCCAGAGAGTGCACTGGCACCACAGGGGATGCAGTGCAGTGAGTCCAGAGAGTGCACTGGCACCACTGGGGATGCAGTGCAGTGAGTCCAGAGAGTGCACTGGCACCACTGGGGATGCAGTGCAGTGAGTCCAGAGAGTGCACTGGCACCACTGGGGATGCAGTGCAGTGAGTCCAGAGAGTGCACTGGCACCACTGGGGATGCAGTGCAGTGAGTCCAGAGAGTGCACTGTCACCACTGGGGATGCACTGCAGTGAGTCCAGAGAGTGCACTGGCACCACTGGGGATGCAGTGCAGTGACTCCAGAGAGTGCACTGGCACCACTGGGATGCAGTGCAGTGAGTCCAGAGAGTGCACTGGCACCACTGGGGATGCAGCGCAGTGAGTCCAGAGAGTGCACTGGCACCACTGGGGATGCAGCGCAGTGAGTCCAGAGAGTGCACTGGCACCACTGGGGATGCAGTGCAGTGAGTCCAGAGAGTGCACTGGCACCACTGGGGATGCAGTGCAGTGAGTCCAGAGAGTGCACTGGCACCACTGGGGATGCAGCGCAGTGAGTCCAGAGAGTGCACTGGCACCACTGGGGATGCAGTGCAGTGAGTCCAGAGAGTGCACTGGCACCACTGGGGATGCACTGCAGTGAGTCCAGAGAGTGCACTGGCACCACTGGGGATGCAGTGCAGTGAGTCCAGAGAGTGCACTGGCACCACTGGGGATGCAGTGCAGTGAGTCCAGAGAGTGCACTGGCACCACTGGGGATGCACTGCAGTGAGTCCAGAGAGTGCACTGGCACCACTGGGGATGCAGTGCAGTGAGTCCAGAGAGTGCACTGGCACCACTGGGGATGCACTGCAGTGAGTCCAGAGAGTGCACTGGCACCACTGGGGATGCACTGCAGTGAGTCCAGAGAGTGCACTGGCACCACTGGGGATGCAGTGCAGTGAGTCCAGAGAGTGCACTGGCACACTGGGGATGCACTGCAGTGAGTGCAGAGAGTGCACTGGCACCACTGGGATGCAGTGCAGTGAGTCCAGAGAGTGCACTGGCACCACAGGCTATACACTGCAGTGACTCAGATTGTGCACTGGCACCACTGGGGATGCAGTACAGTGAGTCCAGAGAGTGCACTGGCACCACTGGAGGTGCACTGCAGTGACTCCAGAAAGTGCACTGGCACCACTGCGGATGCACCCCGGTGAGTCCAGAAAGTGCACTGGCACCACTGGGGATGCAGTGCAGTGAGTCCAGAGAGTGCACTGGCACTTCTGGGGTTGCACTGCAGTGAGTCCAGAGAGTGCACTGGCACCAATGGGGATGCAATGCAGTGAGTCCAGAGAGTGCACTGGCACCACTGGGGATGCAGTGCAGTGAGTCCAGAGAGTGCACTGGCACCACTGGGGATGCACTGCAGAGAGTGGACTGGCAGTGCAGTCCAGAGAGTGCACTGGCACCACTGGGGATGCAGTGCAGTGAGTCCAGAGAGTGCACTGGCACCACTGGGGATGCAGTGCAGTGAGTCCAGAGAGTGCACTGGCACCACTGGGGATGCAGTGCAGTGAGTCCAGAGAGTGCACTGGCACCACTGGTGATGCACTGCAGTGAGTCCAGAGAGTGCACTGGCACCACTGGGGATGCAGTGCAGTGAGTCCAGAGAATGCACTGGCACAATTGGGGATGCAGTGCAGTGAGTCCAGAGAATTTCCCTGCACTAATGGGGATGCAGTGCACTGACTCGAAAAATTGCACTGGCACCACTGCGGATGCACCCCGGTGAGTCCGGAGAGTGCCCTGGCACCAATGGTGATGCACTGCAGTGAGTCCAGAGAGTGCACTGGCACCACTCAGCACTGGGGATGCAATGCAGTGAGTCCAGAGAGTGCACTGGCACCACTGGGGATGCAGTGCAGTGAGTCCAGAGAGTGCACTGTCAGCACTGGGGATGCAGTGCAGTGAGTCCAGATAGTGCACTGGCACCACTGGGGATGCACTGCAGTGAGTACAGAGAGTGCACTGGCACCAATGGGGATGCACTGCAATGAGTCCAGAGAATGCACTGGCACTAATGGGGATGCAGTGCAGTGACTCGAAAGAGTGCACTGGCACCACTGCGGATGCACTGCAGTGAGTCCAGAGAGTGCCCTGGCACCAATGGTGATGCAGTGCAGTGAGTGCACATAGTGCACTGGCACCACTGGGGATGCAGTGCAGTGAGTTCCAGAGAGTGCACTGGCACCACTGGGGATGCACTGCAGTGAGTCCAGAGAGTGCACTGGCACCACTGGGGATGCAGTGCAGTGAGTCCAGAGAGTGCACTGGCACCACTGGGGATGCACTGCAGTGAGTCCAGAGAGTGCACTGTCACCACTGGGGATGCAGCGCAGTGACTACAGAGAGTGCACTGTCACCACTGGGGATGCAGTGCAGTGAGTCCAGAGAGTGCACTGGCACCACTGGGGATGCAGTGCAGTGAGTCCAGAGAGTGCACTGGCACCACTGGGGATGCAGTGCAGTGAGTCCAGAGAGTGCACTGGCACCACTGGGGATGCAGTGCAGTGAGTCCAGAGAGTGCACTGGCACCACTGGGGATGCAGTGCAGTGAGTCCAGAGAGTGCACTGGCACCACAGGGGATGCAGTGCAGTGAGTCCAGAGAGTGCACTGGCACCACTGGGGATGCAGTGCAGTGAGTCCAGAGAGTGCACTGGCACCACTGGGGATGCAGTGCAGTGAGTCCAGAGAGTGCACTGGCACCACTGGGGATGCAGTGCAGTGAGTCCAGAGAGTGCACTGGCACCACTGGGGATGCAGTGCAGTGAGTCCAGAGAGTGCACTGGCACCACTGGGGATGCAGTGCAGTGAGTCCAGAGAGTGCACTGGCACCACTGGGGATGCAGTGCAGTGAGTCCAGAGAGTGCACTGGCACCACTGGGGATGCAGTGCAGTGAGTCCAGAGAGTGCACTGGCACCACTGGGGATGCAGTGCAGTGAGTCCAGAGAGTGCACTGGCACCACTGGGGATGCACTGCAGTGAGTCCAGAGAGTGCACTGGCACCACTGGGGATGCAGTGCAGTGAGTCCAGAGAGTGCACTGTCACCACTGGGGATGCAGTGCAGTGAGTCCAGAGAGTGCACTGGCACCACTGGGGATGCAGTGCAGTGAGTCCAGAGAGTGCACTGGCACCACTGGGGATGCACTGCAGTGAGTCCAGAGAGTGCACTGGCACCACTGGGGATGCAGTGCAGTGAGTCCAGAGAGTGCACTGGCACCACTGGGGATGCACTGCAGTGAGTCCAGAGAGTGCACTGGCACCACTGGGGATGCAGTGCAGTGAGTCCAGAGAGTGCACTGGCACCACTGGGGATGCAGTGCAGTGAGTCCAGAGAGTGCACTGGCACCACTGGGGATGCACTGCAGTGAGTCCAGAGAGTGCACTGGCACCACTGGGGATGCAGTGCAGTGAGTCCAGAGAGTGCACTGGCACCACTGGGGATGCACTGCAGTGAGTCCAGAGAGTGCACTGGCACCACTGGGGATGCAGTGCAGTGAGTCCAGAGAGTGCACTGGCACCACTGGGGATGCACTGCAGTGACTCAGAGAGTGCACTGGCACCACTGGGGATGCAGTGCAGTGAGTCCAGAGAGTGCACTGGCACCACTGGGGATGCACTGCAGTGACTCCAGAGAGTGCACTGGCACCACTGCGGATGCACCCCAGTGAGTCCAGAAAGTGCACTGGCACCACTGGGGATGCAGTGCAGTGAGTCCAGAGAGTGCACTGGCACCACTGGGGATGCACTGCAGTGAGTCCAGAGAGTGCACTGGCACCAATGGGGATGCAATGCAGTGAGTCCAGAGAGTGCACTGGCACCACTGGGGATGCAGTGCAGTGAGTCCAGAGAGTGCACTGGCACCACTGGGGATGCACTGCAGAGAGTGAGACACTGGCACCACTGGGGATGCAGTGCAGTGAGTCCAGAGAGTGCACTGGCACCACTGGGGATGCACTGCAGTGAGTCCAGAGAGTGCACTGGCACCACTGGGGATGCAGTGCAGTGAGTCCAGAGAGTGCACTGGCACCACTGGGGATGCAGTGCAGTGAGTCCAGAGAGTGCACTGGCACCACTGGTGATGCACTGCAGTGAGTCCAGAGAGTGCACTGGCACCACTGGGGATGCAGTGCAGTGAGTCCAGAGAATGCACTGGCACAATTGGGGATGCAGTGCAGTGAGTCCAGAGAATTTCACTGCACTAATGGGGATGCAGTGCACTGACTCGAAAAAGTGCACTGGCACCACTGCGGATGCACCAGGTGAGTCCAGAGAGTGCACTGGCACCACTGGGATGCACTGCAGTGAGTCCAGAGAGTGCACTGTCACCACTGGGGATGCAATGCAGTGAGTCCAGAGAGTGCACTGGCACCACTGGGGATGCAGTGCAGTGAGTCCAGAGAGTGCACTGTCAGCACTGGGGATGCAGTGCAGTGAGTCCAGATAGTGCACTGGCACCACTGGGGATGCACTGCAGTGAGTACAGAGAGTGCACTGGCACCAATGGGGATGCACTGCAATGAGTCCAGAGAATGCACTGGCACTAATGGGGATGCAGTGCAGTGACTCGAAAGAGTGCACTGGCACCACTGCGGATGCACTGCAGTGAGTCCAGAGAGTGCCCTGGCACCAATGGTGATGCAGTGCAGTGAGTGCACATAGTGCACTGGCACCACTGGGGATGCAGTGCAGTGAGTTCCAGAGAGTGCACTGGCACCACTGGGGATGCACTGCAGTGAGTCCAGAGAGTGCACTGGCACCACTGGGGATGCAGTGCAGTGAGTCCAGAGAGTGCACTGGCACCACTGGGGATGCACTGCAGTGAGTCCAGAGAGTGCACTGTCACCACTGGGGATGCAGCGCAGTGAGTACAGAGAGTGCACTGTCACCACTGGGGATGCAGTGCAGTGAGTCCAGAGAGTGCACTGGCACCACTGGGGATGCAGTGCAGTGAGTCCAGAGAGTGCACTGGCACCACTGGGGATGCAGTGCAGTGAGTCCAGAGAGTGCACTGGCACCACTGGGGATGCAGTGCAGTGAGTCCAGAGAGTGCACTGGCACCACTGGGGATGCAGTGCAGTGAGTCCAGAGAGTGCACTGGCACCACTGGGGATGCAGTGCAGTGAGTCCAGAGAGTGCACTGGCACCACTGGGGATGCAGTGCAGTGAGTCCAGAGAGTGCACTGGCACAATTGGGGATGCAGTGCAGTGAGTCCAGAGAGTGCACTGGCACCACTGGGGATGCAGTACAGTGACTCCAGAGAGTGCACTGCCACCACTGGGGATGCAGTGCAGTGAGTCCAGAGAGTGCACTGGCACCACTGGGGATGCAGTGCAGTGAGTCCAGAGAGTGCACTGGCACCACTGGGGATGCAGTGCAGTGAGTCCAGAGAGTGCACTGGCACCACTGGGGATGCAGTGCAGTGAGTCCAGAGAGTGCACTGTCACCACTGGGGATGCAATGCAGTGAGTCCAGAGAGTGCACTGGCACCACTGGGGATGCACTGCAGTGAGTCCAGAGAGTGCACTGGCACCACTGGGGATGCAGTGCAGTGAGTCCAGAGAGTGCACTGGCACCACTGGGGATGCAGTGCAGTGAGTCCAGAGAGTGCACTGTCACCACTGGGGATGCAGTGCAGTGAGTCCAGAGAGTGCACTGGCACCACTGGGGATGCACTGCAGTGACTCCAGAGAGTGCACTGGCACCACTGGGGATGCACTGCAGTGAGTCCAGAGAGTGCACTGGCACCACTGGGGATGCAGTGCAGTGAGTCCAGAGAGTGCACTGGCACCACTGGGGATGCACTGCAGTGAGTCCAGAGAGTGCACTGGCACCACTGGGGATGCAGTGCAGTGAGTTGTGCACTGGCACCACTGGGGATGCAGTGCAGTGAGTGCAGAGAATGCACTAGCACAACTGGGGATGCAGTGCAGTGAGTCCAGAGAGTGCACTGGCACCACTGGGGATGCAGTGCAGTGAGTCCAGAGAATGCACTGGCACAATTGGGGATGCAGTGCAGTGAGTCCAGAGAATGCACTGGCACTAATGGGGATGCAGTGCACTGACTCGAAAAAGTGCACTGGCACCACTGCGGATGCACCCCGGTGAGTCCGGAGAGTGCCCTGGCACCAATTATGATGCAGTGCAGTGAGTCCAGAGAGTGCACTGGCACCACTGGGGATGCAGTGCAGTGATTACAGAGAGTGCACTGTCACCACTGGGGATGCACTGCAGTGAGTCCAGAGAGTGCACTGGCACCACTGGGGATGCAGTGCAGTGAGTCCAGAGAGTGCACTGGCACCACTGGGGATGCACTGCAGTGAGTCCAGAGAGTGCACTGGCACCACTGGGGATGCAGTGCAGTGAGTCCAGAGAGTGCACTGTCACCACTGGGGATGCAGCGCAGTGACTACAGAGAGTGCACTGGCACCACTGGGGATGCAGTGCAGTGAGTCCAGAGAGTGCACTGGCACCACTGGGAATGCAGTGCAGTGAGTCCAGAGAGTGCACTGTCACCACTGGGGATGCAGTGCAGTGAGTCCAGAGAGTGCACTGTCACCACTGGGGATGCAGCGCAGTGAGTCCAGAGAGTGCACTGGCACCACTGGGGATGCAGTGCAGTGAGTCCAGAGAGTGCACTGGCACCACTGGGGATGCACTGCAGTGAGTCCAGAGAGTGCACTGGCACCACTGGGGATGCAGTGCAGTGAGTCCAGAGAGTGCACTGGCACCACTGGGGATGCAGTGCAGTGAGTCCAGAGAGTGCACTGGCACCACTGGGGATGCACTGCAGTGAGTCCAGAGAGTGCACTGGCACCACTGGGGATGCAGTGCAGTGAGTCCAGAGAGTGCACTGGCACCACTGGGGATGCACTGCAGTGAGTCCAGAGAGTGCACTGGCACCACTGGGATGCAGTGCAGTGAGTCCAGAGAGTGCACTGGCACCACAGGGGATGCACTGCAGTGAGTCAGAGAGTGCACTGGCACCACTGGGGATGCAGTGCAGTGAGTCCAGAGAGTGCACTGGCACCACTGGGGATGCACTGCAGTGAGTCCAGAGAGTGCACTGGCACCACTGCGGATGCACCCCAGTGAGTCCAGAGAGTGCACTGGCACCACTGGGGATGCAGTGCAGTGAGTCCAGAGAGTGCACTGGCACCACTGGGGATGCACTGCAGTGAGTCCAGAGAGTGCACTGGCACCAATGGGGATGCAATGCAGTGAGTCCAGAGAGTGCACTGGCACCACTGGGGATGCAGTGCAGTGAGTCCAGAGAGTGCACTGGCACCACTGGGGATGCACAGTGCAGAGAGTGCACTGGCACCACTGGGGATGCAGCGCAGTGACTACAGAGAGTGCACTGGCACCACTGGGGATGCACTGCAGTGAGTCCAGAGAGTGCACTGGCACCACTGGGGATGCAGTGCAGTGAGTCCAGAGAGTGCACTGGCACCACTGGGGATGCAGTGCAGTGAGTCCAGAGAGTGCACTGGCACCACTGGGGATGCACTGCAGTGAGTCCAGAGAGTGCACTGGCACCACTGGGGATGCAGTGCAGTGAGTCCAGAGAGTGCACTGGCACCATTGGGGATGCAGTGCAGTGAGTCCAGAGAATTTCCCTGCACTAATGGGGATGCAGTGCACTGACTCGAAAAATTGCACTGGCACCACTGCGGATGCACCCCACTGAGTCCGGAGAGTGCCCTGGCACCAATGGGGATGCACAGTGCAGTGAGTCCAGAGAGTGCACTGTCAGCACTGGGGATGCAATGCAGTGAGTCCAGAGAGTGCACTGGCACCACTGGGGATGCAGTGCAGTGAGTCCAGAGAGTGCACTGTCAGCACTGGGGATGCAGTGCAGTGAGTCCAGAGAGTGCACTGGCACCACTGGGGATGCACTGCAGTGAGTACAGAGAGTGCACTGGCACCAATGGGGATGCACTGCAATGAGTCCAGAGAATGCACTGGCACTAATGGGGATGCAGTGCAGTGACTCGAAAGAGTGCACTGGCACCAAGCTGCGGATGCACTGCAGTGAGTCCGGAGAGTGCCCTGGCACCAATGGTGATGCAGTGCAGTGAGTGCACATAGTGCACTGGCACCACTGGGGATGCAGTGCAGTGAGTCCAGAGAGTGCACTGGCACCACTGGGGATGCACTGCAGTGAGTCCAGAGAGTGCACTGGCACCACTGGGGATGCAGTGCAGTGAGTCCAGAGAGTGCACTGGCACCACTGGGGATGCACTGCAGTGAGTCCAGAGAGTGCACTGTCACCACTGGGGATGCAGCGCAGTGACTACAGAGAGTGCACTGTCACCACTGGGGATGCAGTGAGTCAGAGAGTGCACTGGCACCACTGGGGATGCAGTGCAGTGAGTCCAGAGAGTGCACTGGCACCACTGGGGATGCAGTGCAGTGAGTCCAGAGAGTGCACTGGCACCACTGGGGATGCAGTGCAGTGAGTCCAGAGAGTGCACTGGCACCACTGGGGATGCAGTGCAGTGAGTCCAGAGAGTGCACTGGCACCACTGGGGATGCAGTGCAGTGAGTCCAGAGAGTGCACTGGCACCACTGGGGATGCAGTGCAGTGAGTCCAGAGAGTGCACTGGCACCACTGGGGATGCAGTGCAGTGAGTCCAGAGAGTGCACTGGCACCACTGGGGATGCAGTGCAGTGAGTCCAGAGAGTGCACTGGCACCACTGGGGATGCAGTGCAGTGAGTCCAGAGAGTGCACTGGCACCACTGGGGATGCAGTGCAGTGAGTCCAGAGAGTGCACTGGCACCACTGGGGATGCAGTGCAGTGAGTCCAGAGAGTGCACTGGCACCACTGGGGATGCAGTGCAGTGAGTCCAGAGAGTGCACTGGCACCACTGGGGATGCACTGCAGTGAGTCCAGAGAGTGCACTGGCACCACTGGGGATGCACTGCAGTGAGTCCAGAGAGTGCACTGGCACCACTGGGGATGCAGTGCAGTGAGTCCAGAGAGTGCACTGGCACCACTGGGGATGCAGTGCAGTGAGTCCAGAGAGTGCACTGGCACCACTGGGGATGCAGTGCAGTGAGTCCAGAGAGTGCACTGGCACCACTGGGGATGCAGTGCAGTGAGTCCAGAGAGTGCACTGGCACCACTGGGGATGCAGTGCAGTGAGTCCAGAGAGTGCACTGGCACCACTGGGGATGCAGTGCAGTGAGTCCAGAGAGTGCACTGGCACCACTGGGGATGCAGTGCAGTGAGTCCAGAGAGTGCACTGGCACCACTGGGGATGCACTGCAGTGAGTCCAGAGAGTGCACTGGCACCACTGGGGATGCAGTGCAGTGAGTCCAGAGAGTGCACTGGCACCACTGGGGATGCAGTGCAGTGAGTCCAGAGAGTGCACTGGCACCACTGGGGATGCAGTGCAGTGAGTCCAGAGAGTGCACTGGCACCACTGGGGATGCAGTGCAGTGAGTCCAGAGAGTGCACTGGCACCACTGGGGATGCACTGCAGTGAGTCCAGAGAGTGCACTGGCACCACTGGGGATGCAGTGCAGTGAGTCCAGAGAGTGCACTGGCACCACTGGGGATGCAGTGCAGTGAGTCCAGAGAGTGCACTGGCACAATTGGGGATGCAGTGCAGTGAGTCCAGAGAGTTTCACTGGCACTACTGGGGATGCAGTGCACTGACTCGAAAAATTGCACTGGCACCACTGCGGATGCACCCCGGTGAGTCCGGAGAGTGCCCTGGCACCAATGGTGATGCAGTGCAGTGAGTCCAGAGAGTGCACTGGCACCACTGGGGATGCACTGCAGTGAGTCCAGAGAGTGCACTGTCAGCACTGGGGATGCAATGCAGTGAGTCCAGAGAGTGCACTGGCACCACTGGGGATGCAGTGCAGTGAGTCCAGAGAGTGCACTGTCAGCACTGGGGATGCAGTGCAGTGAGTCCAGAGAGTGCACTGGCACCACTGGGGATGCAGTGCAGTGAGTCCAGAGAGTGCACTGGCACCACTGGGGATGCAGTGCAGTGAGTCCAGAGAGTGCACTGGCACCACTGGGGATGCACTGCAGTGAGTCCAGAGAGTGCACTGGCACCACTGGGATGCAGTGCAGTGAGTGCAGAGAGTGCACTGGCACCACTGGGGATGCAGTGCAGTGAGTCCAGAGAGTGCACTGGCACCACTGGGGATGCACTGCAGTGAGTCCAGAGAGTGCACTGGCACCACTGGGGATGCACTGCAGTGAGTCCAGAGAGTGCACTGTCACCACTGGGGATGCAGTGCAGTGAGTCCAGAGAGTGCACTGGCACCACTGGGGATGCACTGCAGTGAGTCCAGAGAGTGCACTGTCACCACTGGGGATGCAGTGCAGTGAGTCCAGAGAGTGCACTGGCACCACTGGGGATGCACTGCAGTGAGTCCAGAGAGTGCACTGGCACCACTGGGGATGCAGTGCAGTGACTCCAGAGAGTGCACTGTCACCACTGGGGATGCAGCTGCAGTGAGTCCAGAGAGTGCACTGGCACCACTGGGGATGCACTGCAGTGAGTCCAGAGAGTGCACTGGCACCACTGGGGATGCAGTGCAGTGAGTCCAGAGAGTGCACTGGCACCACTGGGGATGCAGTGCAGTGAGTCCAGAGAGTGCACTGGCACCACTGGGGATGCAGTGCAGTGAGTCCAGAGAGTGCACTGGCACCACTGGGGATGCACTGCAGTGAGTCCAGAGAGTGCACTGGCACCACTGGGGATGCAGTGCAGTGAGTCCAGAGAGTGCACTGGCACCACTGGGGATGCAGTGCAGTGAGTCCAGAGAGTGCACTGGCACCACTGGGGATGCACTGCAGTGAGTCCAGAGAGTGCACTGGCACCACTGGGGATGCAGCACAGTGACTACAGAGAGTGCACTGTCACCACTGGGGATGCAGTGCAGTGAGTCCAGAGAGTGCACTGGCACCACTGGGGATGCACTGCAGTGAGTCCAGAGAGTGCACTGGCACCACTGGGGATGCACTGCAGTGAGTCCAGAGAGTGCACTGGCACCACTGGGGATGCAGTGCAGTGAGTCCAGAGAGTGCACTGGCACCACTGGGGATGCACTGCAGTGAGTCCAGAGAGTGCACTGGCACCACTGGGGATGCAGTGCAGTGACTCCAGAGAGTGCACTGGCACCACTGGGGATGCAGTGCAGTGAGTCCAGAGAGTGCACTGGCACCACTGGGGATGCAGTGCAGTGAGTCCAGAGAGTGCACTGGCACCACTGGGGATGCAGTGCAGTGAGTCCAGAGAGTGCACTGGCACCACTGGGGATGCAGTGCAGTGAGTCCAGAGAGTGCACTGGCACCACTGGGGATGCAGTGCAGTGAGTCCAGAGAGTGCACTGGCACCACTGGGGATGCACTGCAGTGAGTCCAGAGAGTGCACTGGCACCACTGGGGATGCACTGCAGTGAGTCCAGAGAGTGCACTGGCACCACTGGGGATGCACTGCAGTGAGTCCAGAGAGTGCACTGGCACCACTGGGGATGCAGTGCAGTGAGTCCAGAGAGTGCACTGGCACCACTGGGGATGCAGTGCAGTGAGTCCAGAGAGTGCACTGGCACCACTGGGGATGCAGTGCAGTGAGTCCAGAGAGTGCACTGGCACCACAGGGGATGCAGTGCAGTGAGTCCAGAGAGTGCACTGGCACCACTGGGGATGCAGTGCAGTGAGTCCAGAGAGTGCACTGGCACCACTGGGGATGCAGTGCAGTGAGTCCAGAGAGTGCACTGGCACCACTGGGGATGCAGTGCAGTGACTACAGAGAGTGCACTGGAACCACTGGGGATGCAGTGCAGTGAGTCCAGAGAGTGCACTGGCACCACTGGGGATGCACTGCAGTGAGTCCAGAGAGTGCACTGGCACCACTGGGGATGCAATGCAGTGAGTCCAGAGAGTGCACTGGCACCACTGGGGATGCAGTGCAGTGAGTCCAGAGAGTGCACTGGCACCACTGGGGATGCACTGCAGTGAGTCCAGAGAGTGCACTGGCACCACTGGGGATGCAGTGCAGTGAGTCCAGAGAGTGCACTGGCACCACTGGGGATGCAGTGCAGTGAGTCCAGAGAGTGCACTGGCACCACTGGGGATGCACTGCAGTGAGTACAGAGAGTGCACTGGCACCACTGGGGATGCACTGCAGTGAGTCCAGAGAGTGCACTGGCACCACTGGGGATGCAGTGCAGTGAGTCCAGAGAGTGCACTGGCACAATTGGGGATGCAGTGCAGTGAGTCCAGAGAGTGCACTGCACTAATGGGGATGCAGTGCACTGACTCGAGAAAGTGCACTGGCACCACTGCGGATGCACCCCAGTGAGTCCAGAGAGTGCCCTGGCACCAATGGTGATGCAGTGCAGTGAGTCCAGAGAGTGCACTGGCACCACTGGGGATGCAGTGCAGTGAGTCCAGAGAGTGCACTGTCAGCACTGGGGATGCAGTGCAGTGAGTCCAGAGAGTGCACTGGCACCACTGGGGATGCACTGCAGTGAGTACAGAGAGTGCACTGGCACCAATGGGGATGCACTGCAATGAGTCCAGAGAATGCACTGGCACTAATGGGGATGCAGTGCAGTGACTCGAAAGAGTGCACTGGCACAACTGCGGATGCACTGCAGTGAGTCCGGAGAGTGCCCTGGCACCAATGGTGATGCAGTGCAGTGAGTGCACATAGTGCACTGGCACCACTGGGGATGCAGTGCAGTGAGTCCAGAGAGTGCACTGGCACCACTGGGGATGCAGTGCAGTGAGTCCAGAGAGTGCACTGGCACCACTGGGGATGCAGTGCAGTGAGTCCAGAGAGTGCACTGGCACCACTGGGGATGCAGTGCAGTGAGTCCAGAGAGTGCACTGGCACCACTGGGGATGCACTGCAGTGAGTCCAGAGAGTGCACTGTCACCACTGGGGATGCAGTGCAGTGAGTCCAGAGAGTGCACTGGCACCACTGGGGATGCAGTGCAGTGAGTCCAGAGAGTGCACTGGCACCACTGGGGATGCAGTGCAGTGAGTCCAGAGAGTGCACTGGCACCACTGGGGATGCAGTGCAGTGAGTCCAGAGAGTGCACTGGCACCACTGGGGATGCACTGCAGTGAGTCCAGAGAGTGCACTGGCACCACTGGGGATGCACTGCAGTGAGTCCAGAGAGTGCACTGGCACCACTGGGGATGCAGTGCAGTGAGTCCAGAGAGTGCACTGGCACCACTGGGGATGCAGTGCAGTGAGTCCAGAGAGTGCACTGGCACCACTGGGGATGCAGTGCAGTGAGTCAGAGAGTGCACTGGCACCACTGGGGATGCAGTGCAGTGAGTCCAGAGAGTGCACTGGCACCACTGGGGATGCAGTGCAGTGAGTCCAGAGAGTGCACTGGCACCACTGGGGATGCAGTGCAGTGAGTCCAGAGAGTGCACTGGCACCACTGGGGATGCAGTGCAGTGAGTCCAGAGAGTGCACTGGCACCACTGGGGATGCACTGCAGTGAGTCCAGAGAGTGCACTGGCACCACTGGGGATGCAGTGCAGTGAGTCCAGAGAGTGCACTGGCACCACTGGGGATGCAGTGCAGTGAGTCCAGAGAGTGCACTGTCACCACTGGGGATGCACTGCAGTGAGTCCAGAGAGTGCACTGGCACCACTGGGGATGCACTGCAGTGAGTCCAGAGAGTGCACTGGCACCACTGGGGATGCACTGCAGTGAGTCCAGAGAGTGCACTGGCACCACTGGGGATGCAGTGCAGTGAGTCCAGAGAGTGCACTGGCACCACTGGGGATGCAGTGCAGTGAGTCCAGAGAGTGCACTGGCACCACTGGGGATGCAGTGCAGTGAGTCCAGAGAGTGCACTGGCACCACTGGGGATGCAGTGCAGTGAGTCCAGAGAGTGCACTGGCACCACTGGGGATGCAGTGCAGTGAGTCCAGAGAGTGCACTGGCACCACTGGGGATGCAGTGCAGTGAGTCCAGAGAGTGCACTGGCACCACTGGGGATGCAGTGCAGTGAGTCCAGAGAGTGCACTGGCACCACTGGGGATGCACTGCAGTGAGTCCAGAGAGTGCACTGGCACCACTGGGGATGCAGTGCAGTGAGTCCAGAGAGTGCACTGGCACCACTGGGGATGCAGTGCAGTGAGTCCAGAGAGTGCACTGGCACCACTGGGGATGCACTGCAGTGAGTCCAGAGAGTGCACTGGCACCACTGGGGATGCAGTGCAGTGAGTCCAGAGAGTGCACTGGCACCACTGGGGATGCAGTGCAGTGAGTCCAGAGAGTGCACTGGCACCACTGGGGATGCAGTGCAGTGAGTCCAGAGAGTGCACTGGCACCACTGGGGATGCACTGCAGTGAGTGCAGAGAGTGCACTGGCACCACTGGGGATGCAGTGCAGTGAGTCCACAGAGTGCACTGGCACCACAGGGTATACACTGCAGTGACTCAGATTGTGCACTGGCACCACTGGGGATGCATTGCAGTGAGTCCAGAGAGTGCACTGGCACCACTGGGGTGCACTGCAGTGACTCCAGAGAGTGCACTGGCACCACTGGGGATGCAGTGCAGTGAGTCCAGAGAGTGCACTGGCACCACTGGGGATGCACTGCAGTGAGTCCAGAGAGTGCACTGGCACCACTGGGGATGCAATGCAGTGAGTCCAGAGAGTGCACTGGCACCACTGGGGATGCAGTGCAGTGAGTCCAGAGAGTGCACTGGCACCACTGGGGATGCAGTGCAGTGAGAGAGAGTGCACTGGCACCACTGGGGATGCAGTGCAGTGAGTCCAGAGAGTGCACTGGCACCACTGGGGATGCAGTGCAGTGAGTCCAGAGAGTGCACTGGCACCACTGGGGATGCAGTGCAGTGAGTCCAGAGAGTGCACTGGCACCACTGGGGATGCAGTGCAGTGAGTCCAGAGAGTGCACTGGCACCACTGGGGATGCACTGCAGTGAGTCCAGAGAGTGCACTGGCACCACTGGGGATGCAGTGCAGTGAGTCCAGAGAGTGCACTGGCACCACTGGGGATGCAGTGCAGTGAGTCCAGAGAATGCACTGCACTAATGGGGATGCAGTGCACTGAGTCGAAAGAGAGTGCACTGGCACCACTGGGGATGCACCCCAGTGAGTCCAGAGAGTGCACTGGCACCACTGGGGATGCAGTGCAGTGAGTCCAGAGAGTGCACTGGCACCACTGGGGATGCAGTGCAGTGAGTCCAGAGAGTGCACTGGCACCACTGGGGATGCACTGCAGTGAGTCCAGAGAGTGCACTGGCACCACTGGGGATGCAGTGCAGTGAGTCCAGAGAGTGCACTGGCACCACTGGGGATGCACTGCAGTGAGTCCAGAGAGTGCACTGGCACCACTGGGGATGGGGATGCAGCGCAGTGAGTCCAGAGAGTGCACTGGCACCACTGGGGATGCACTGCAGTGAGTCCAGAGAGTGCACTGGCACCACTGGGGATGCAGTGCAGTGAGTCCAGAGAGTGCACTGGCACCACTGGGGATGCAGTGCAGTGAGTCCAGAGAGTGCACTGGCACCACTGGGGATGCACTGCAGTGAGTCCAGAGAGTGCACTGGCACCACTGGGGATGCAGTGCAGTGAGTCCAGAGAGTGCACTGGCACCACTGGGGATGCAGTGCAGTGAGTCCAGAGAGTGCACTGGCACCACTGGGGATGCAGTGCAGTGAGTCCAGAGAGTGCACTGGCACCACTGGGGATGCAGTGCAGTGAGTCCAGAGAGTGCACTGGCACCACTGGGGATGCACTGCAGTGAGTCCAGAGAGTGCACTGGCACCACTGGGGATGCAGTGCAGTGAGTCCAGAGAGTGCACTGGCACCACTGGGGATGCACTGCAGTGAGTCCAGAGAGTGCACTGGCACCACTGGGGATGCACTGCAGTGAGTCCAGAGAGTGCACTGGCACCACTGGGGATGCACTGCAGTGAGTCCAGAGAGTGCACTGGCACCACTGGGGATGCAGTGCAGTGAGTCCAGAGAGTGCACTGGCACCACTGGGGATGCAGTGCAGTGAGTCCAGAGAGTGCACTGGCACCACTGGGGATGCAGTGCAGTGAGTCCAGAGAGTGCACTGGCACCACTGGGGATGCAGTGCAGTGAGTCCAGAGAGTGCACTGGCACCACTGGGGATGCAGTGCAGTGAGTCCAGAGAGTGCACTGGCACCACTGGGGATGCACTGCAGTGAGTCCAGAGAGTGCACTGGCACCACTGGGGATGCAGTGCAGTGAGTCCAGAGAGTGCACTGGCACCACTGGGGATGCAGTGCAGTGAGTCCAGAGAGTGCACTGGCACCACTGGGGATGCAGTGCAGTGAGTCCAGAGAGTGCACTGGCACCACTGGGGATGCAGTGCAGTGAGTCCAGAGAGTGCACTGGCACCACTGGGGATGCAGTGCAGTGAGTCCAGAGAGTGCACTGGCACCACTGGGGATGCAGTGCAGTGAGTCCAGAGAGTGCACTGGCACCACTGGGGATGCAGTGCAGTGAGTCCAGAGAGTGCACTGGCACCACTGGGGATGCACTGCAGTGAGTCCAGAGAGTGCACTGGCACCACTGGGGATGCACTGCAGTGAGTCCAGAGAGTGCACTGGCACCACTGGGGATGCAGTGCAGTGAGTCCAGAGAGTGCACTGGCACCACTGGGGATGCAGTGCAGTGAGTCCAGAGAGTGCACTGGCACCACTGGGGATGCAGTGCAGTGAGTCCAGAGAGTGCACTGGCACCACTGGGGATGCAGTGCAGTGAGTCCAGAGAGTGCACTGGCACCACTGGGGATGCACTGCAGTGAGTCCAGAGAGTGCACTGGCACCACTGGGGATGCAGTGCAGTGACTCCAGAGAGTGCACTGGCACCACTGGGGATGCAGTGCAGTGAGTCCAGAGAGTGCACTGGCACCACTGGGGATGCAGTGCAGTGAGTCCAGAGAGTGCACTGGCACCACTGGGGATGCAGTGCAGTGAGTCCAGAGAGTGCACTGGCACCACTGGGGATGCACTGCAGTGAGTCCAGAGAGTGCACTGGCACCACTGGGGATGCACTGCAGTGAGTCCAGAGAGTGCACTGGCACCACTGGGGATGCAGTGCAGTGAGTCCAGAGAGTGCACTGGCACCACTGGGGATGCACTGCAGTGAGTCCAGAGAGTGCACTGGCACCACTGGGGATGCAGTGCAGTGAGTCCAGAGAGTGCACTGGCACCACTGGGGATGCAGTGCAGTGAGTCCAGAGAGTGCACTGGCAGCACTGGGGATGCACTGCAGTGAGTCCAGAGAGTGCACTGGCACCACTGGGGATGCAGTGCAGTGAGTCCACAGAGTGCACTGGCACCACAGGGGATACACTGCAGTGACTCAGATTGTGCACTGGCACCACTGGTGATGCATTGCAGTGAGTCCAGAGAGTGCACTGGCACCACTGGGGATGCACTGCAGTGACTCCAGAGAGTGCACTGGCACCACTGGGGATGCAGTGCAGTGAGTCCAGAGAGTGCACTGGCACCACTGGGGATGCAGTGCAGTGAGTCCAGAGAGTGCACTGGCACCACTGGGGATGCACTGCAGTGAGTCCAGAGAGTGCACTGGCACCACTGGGGATGCAGTGCAGTGAGTCCAGAGAGTGCACTGGCACCACTGGGGATGCAGTGCAGTGAGTCCAGAGAGTGCACTGGCACCACTGGGGATGCAGTGCAGTGAGTCCAGAGAGTGCACTGGCACCACTGGGGATGCAGTGCAGTGAGTCCAGAGAGTGCACTGGCACCACTGGGGATGCAGTGCAGTGAGTCCAGAGAGTGCACTGGCACCACTGGGGATGCAGTGCAGTGAGTCCAGAGAGTGCACTGGCACCACTGGGGATGCACTGCAGTGAGTCCAGAGAGTGCACTGGCACCACTGGGGATGCAGTGCAGTGAGTCCAGAGAGTGCACTGGCACAACTGGGGATGCAGTGCAGTGAGTCCAGAGAGTGCACTGGCACCACTGGGGATGCAGTGCAGTGACTCGAGAGAGTGCACTGGCACCACTGGGGATGCACCCCAGTGAGTCCAGAGAGTGCACTGGCACCAATGGGGATGCAGTGCAGTGAGTCCAGAGAGTGCACTGGCACCACTGGGGATGCAGTGCAGTGAGTCCAGAGAGTGCACTGGCACCACTGGGGATGCAGTGCAGTGAGTCCAGAGAGTGCACTGGCACCACTGGGGATGCAGTGCAGTGAGTCCAGAGAGTGCACTGGCACCACTGGGGATGCACTGCAGTGAGTCCAGAGAGTGCACTGGCACCACTGGGGATGCAGTGCAGTGAGTCCAGAGAGTGCACTGGCACCACTGGGGATGCACTGCAGTGAGTCCAGAGAGTGCACTGGCACCACTGGGGATGCAGTGCAGTGAGTCCAGAGAGTGCACTGGCACCACTGGGGATGCAGTGCAGTGAGTCCAGAGAGTGCACTGGCACCACTGGGGATGCACTGCAGTGAGTCCAGAGAGTGCACTGGCACCACTGGGGATGCAGTGCAGTGAGTCCAGAGAGTGCACTGGCACCACTGGGGATGCAGTGCAGTGAGTCCAGAGAGTGCACTGGCACCACTGGGGATGCAGTGCAGTGAGTCCAGAGAGTGCACTGGCACCACTGGGGATGCAGTGCAGTGAGTCCAGAGAGTGCACTGGCACCACTGGGGATGCACTGCAGTGAGTCCAGAGAGTGCACTGGCACCACTGGGGATGCAGTGCAGTGAGTCCAGAGAGTGCACTGGCACCACTGGGGATGCACTGCAGTGAGTCCAGAGAGTGCACTGGCACCACTGGGGATGCACTGCAGTGAGTCCAGAGAGTGCACTGGCACCACTGGGGATGCACTGCAGTGAGTCCAGAGAGTGCACTGGCACCACTGGGGATGCAGTGCAGTGAGTCCAGAGAGTGCACTGGCACCACTGGGGATGCAGTGCAGTGAGTCCAGAGAGTGCACTGGCACCACTGGGGATGCAGTGCAGTGAGTCCAGAGAGTGCACTGGCACCACTGGGGATGCAGTGCAGTGAGTCCAGAGAGTGCACTGGCACCACTGGGGATGCAGTGCAGTGAGTCCAGAGAGTGCACTGGCACCACTGGGGATGCACTGCAGTGAGTCCAGAGAGTGCACTGGCACCACTGGGGATGCAGTGCAGTGAGTCCAGAGAGTGCACTGGCACCACTGGGGATGCAGTGCAGTGAGTCCAGAGAGTGCACTGGCACCACTGGGGATGCAGTGCAGTGAGTCCAGAGAGTGCACTGGCACCACTGGGGATGCAGTGCAGTGAGTCCAGAGAGTGCACTGGCACCACTGGGGATGCAGTGCAGTGAGTCCAGAGAGTGCACTGGCACCACTGGGGATGCACTGCAGTGAGTCCAGAGAGTGCACTGGCACCACTGGGGATGCAGTGCAGTGAGTCAGAGAGTGCACTGTCACCACTGGGGATGCACTGCAGTGAGTCCAGAGAGTGCACTGGCACCACTGGGGATGCACTGCAGTGAGTCCAGAGAGTGCACTGGCACCACTGGGGATGCAGTGCAGTGAGTCCAGAGAGTGCACTGGCACCACTGGGGATGCAGTGCAGTGAGTCCAGAGAGTGCACTGGCACCACTGGGGATGCAGTGCAGTGAGTCCAGAGAGTGCACTGGCACCACTGGGGATGCAGTGCAGTGAGTCCAGAGAGTGCACTGGCACCACTGGGGATGCACTGCAGTGAGTCCAGAGAGTGCACTGGCACCACTGGGGATGCAGTGCAGTGAGTCCAGAGAGTGCACTGGCACCACTGGGGATGCAGTGCAGTGAGTCCAGAGAGTGCACTGGCACCACTGGGGATGCAGTGCAGTGAGTCCAGAGAGTGCACTGGCACCACTGGGGATGCAGTGCAGTGAGTCCAGAGAGTGCACTGGCACCACTGGGGATGCAGTGCAGTGAGTCCAGAGAGTGCACTGGCACCACTGGGGATGCAGTGCAGTGAGTCCAGAGAGTGCACTGGCACCACTGGGGATGCAGTGCAGTGAGTCCAGAGAGTGCACTGGCACCACTGGGGATGCAGTGCAGTGAGTCCAGAGAGTGCACTGGCACCACTGGGGATGCAGTGCAGTGAGTCCAGAGAGTGCACTGGCACCACTGGGGATGCACTGCAGTGAGTCCAGAGAGTGCACTGGCACCACTGGGGATGCAGTGCAGTGAGTCCAGAGAGTGCACTGGCACCACTGGGGATGCAGTGCAGTGAGTCCAGAGAGTGCACTGGCACCACTGGGGATGCAGTGCAGTGAGTCCAGAGAGTGCACTGGCACCACTGGGGATGCAGTGCAGTGAGTCCAGAGAGTGCACTGGCACCACTGGGGATGCAGTGCAGTGAGTCCAGAGAGTGCACTGGCACCACTGGGGATGCAGTGCAGTGAGTCCAGAGAGTGCACTGGCACCACTGGGGATGCACTGCAGTGAGTCCAGAGAGTGCACTGGCACCACTGGGGATGCACTGCAGTGAGTCCAGAGAGTGCACTGGCACCACTGGGGATGCAGTGCAGTGAGTCCAGAGAGTGCACTGGCACCACTGGGGATGCAGTGCAGTGAGTCCAGAGAGTGCACTGGCACCACTGGGGATGCAGTGCAGTGAGTCCAGAGAGTGCACTGGCACCACTGGGGATGCAGTGCAGTGAGTCCAGAGAGTGCACTGGCACCACTGGGGATGCAGTGCAGTGAGTCCAGAGAGTGCACTGGCACCACTGGGGATGCAGTGCAGTGAGTCCAGAGAGTGCACTGGCACCACTGGGGATGCAGTGCAGTGAGTCCAGAGAGTGCACTGGCACCACTGGGGATGCAGTGCAGTGAGTCCAGAGAGTGCACTGGCACCACTGGGGATGCACTGCAGTGAGTCCAGAGAGTGCACTGGCACCACTGGGGATGCAGTGCAGTGAGTCCAGAGAGTGCACTGGCACCACTGGGGATGCAGTGCAGTGAGTCCAGAGAGTGCACTGTCACCACTGGGGATGCACTGCAGTGAGTCCAGAGAGTGCACTGGCACCACTGGGGATGCAGTGCAGTGAGTCCAGAGAGTGCACTGGCACCACTGGGGATGCACTGCAGTGAGTCCAGAGAGTGCACTGGCACCACTGGGGATGCAGTGCAGTGAGTCCAGAGAGTGCACTGGCACCACTGGGGATGCAGTGCAGTGAGTCCAGAGAGTGCACTGGCACCACTGGGGATGCAGTGCAGTGAGTCCAGAGAGTGCACTGGCACCACTGGGGATGCAGTGCAGTGAGTCCAGAGAGTGCACTGGCACCACTGGGGATGCAGTGCAGTGAGTCCAGAGAGTGCACTGGCACCACTGGGGATGCAGTGCAGTGAGTCCAGAGAGTGCACTGGCACCACTGGGGATGCAGTGCAGTGAGTCCAGAGAGTGCACTGGCACCACTGGGGATGCAGTGCAGTGAGTCCAGAGAGTGCACTGGCACCACTGGGGATGCAGTGCAGTGAGTCCAGAGAGTGCACTGGCACCACTGGGGATGCAGTGCAGTGAGTCCAGAGAGTGCACTGGCACCACTGGGGATGCAGTGCAGTGAGTCCAGAGAGTGCACTGGCACCACTGGGGATGCAGTGCAGTGAGTCCAGAGAGTGCACTGGCACCACTGGGGATGCAGTGCAGTGAGTCCAGAGAGTGCACTGGCACCACTGGGGATGCAGTGCAGTGAGTCCAGAGAGTGCACTGGCACCACTGGGGATGCAGTGCAGTGAGTCCAGAGAGTGCACTGGCACCACTGGGGATGCAGTGCAGTGAGTCCAGAGAGTGCACTGGCACCACTGGGGATGCACTGCAGTGAGTCCAGAGAGTGCACTGGCACCACTGGGGATGCAGTGCAGTGAGTCCAGAGAGTGCACTGGCACCACTGGGGATGCAGTGCAGTGAGTCCAGAGAGTGCACTGGCACCACTGGGGATGCAGTGCAGTGAGTCCAGAGAGTGCACTGGCACCACTGGGGATGCAGTGCAGTGAGTCCAGAGAGTGCACTGGCACCACTGGGGATGCAGTGCAGTGAGTCCAGAGAGTGCACTGGCACCACTGGGGATGCAGTGCAGTGAGTCCAGAGAGTGCACTGGCACCACTGGGGATGCAGTGCAGTGAGTCCAGAGAGTGCACTGGCACCACTGGGGATGCAGTGCAGTGAGTCCAGAGAGTGCACTGGCACCACTGGGGATGCAGTGCAGTGAGTCCAGAGAGTGCACTGGCACCACTGGGGATGCACTGCAGTGAGTCCAGAGAGTGCACTGGCACCACTGGGGATGCAGTGCAGTGAGTCCAGAGAGTGCACTGGCACCACTGGGGATGCAGTGCAGTGAGTCCAGAGAGTGCACTGGCACCACTGGGGATGCAGTGCAGTGAGTCCAGAGAGTGCACTGGCACCACTGGGGATGCAGTGCAGTGAGTCCAGAGAGTGCACTGGCACCACTGGGGATGCAGTGCAGTGAGTCCAGAGAGTGCACTGGCACCACTGGGGATGCAGTGCAGTGAGTCCAGAGAGTGCACTGGCACCACTGGGGATGCAGTGCAGTGAGTCCAGAGAGTGCACTGGCACCACTGGGGATGCAGTGCAGTGAGTCCAGAGAGTGCACTGGCACCACTGGGGATGCACTGCAGTGAGTCCAGAGAGTGCACTGGCACCACTGGGGATGCAGTGCAGTGAGTCCAGAGAGTGCACTGGCACCACTGGGGATGCAGTGCAGTGAGTCCAGAGAGTGCACTGGCACCACTGGGGATGCAGTGCAGTGAGTCCAGAGAGTGCACTGGCACCACTGGGGATGCAGTGCAGTGAGTCCAGAGAGTGCACTGGCACCACTGGGGATGCAGTGCAGTGAGTCCAGAGAGTGCACTGGCACCACTGGGGATGCAGTGCAGTGAGTCCAGAGAGTGCACTGGCACCACTGGGGATGCAGTGCAGTGAGTCCAGAGAGTGCACTGGCACCACTGGGGATGCAGTGCAGTGAGTCCAGAGAGTGCACTGGCACCACTGGGGATGCAGTGCAGTGAGTCCAGAGAGTGCACTGGCACCACTGGGGATGCACTGCAGTGAGTCCAGAGAGTGCACTGGCACCAATGGGGATGCAGTGCAGTGAGTCCAGAGAGTGCACTGGCACCACTGGGGATGCAGTGCAGTGAGTCCAGAGAGTGCACTGGCACCACTGGGGATGCAGTGCAGTGAGTCCAGAGAGTGCACTGGCACCACTGGGGATGCAGTGCAGTGAGTCCAGAGAGTGCACTGTCACCACTGGGGATGCAGTGCAGTGAGTCCAGAGAGTGCACTGGCACCACTGGGGATGCAGTGCAGTGAGTCCAGAGAGTGCACTGGCACCACTGGGGATGCAGTGCAGTGAGTCCAGAGAGTGCACTGGCACCACTGGGGATGCAGTGCAGTGAGTCCAGAGAGTGCACTGGCACCACTGGGGATGCAGTGCAGTGAGTCCAGAGAGTGCACTGGCACCACTGGGGATGCAGTGCAGTGAGTCCAGAGAGTGCACTGGCACCACTGGGGATGCAGTGCAGTGAGTCCAGAGAGTGCACTGGCACCACTGGGGATGCAGTGCAGTGAGTCCAGAGAGTGCACTGGCACCACTGGGGATGCAGTGCAGTGAGTCCAGAGAGTGCACTGGCACCACTGGGGATGCAGTGCAGTGAGTCCAGAGAGTGCACTGGCACCACTGGGGATGCAGTGCAGTGAGTCCAGAGAGTGCACTGGCACCACTGGGGATGCAGTGCAGTGAGTCCAGAGAGTGCACTGGCACCACTGGGGATGCAGTGCAGTGAGTCCAGAGAGTGCACTGGCACCACTGGGGATGCAGTGCAGTGAGTCCAGAGAGTGCACTGGCACCACTGGGGATGCAGTGCAGTGAGTCCAGAGAGTGCACTGGCACCACTGGGGATGCAGTGCAGTGAGTCCAGAGAGTGCACTGGCACCACTGGGGATGCAGTGCAGTGAGTCCAGAGAGTGCACTGGCACCACTGGGGATGCACTGCAGTGAGTCCAGAGAGTGCACTGGCACCACTGGGGATGCAGTGCAGTGAGTCCAGAGAGTGCACTGGCACCACTGGGGATGCAGTGCAGTGAGTCCAGAGAGTGCACTGGCACCACTGGGGATGCAGTGCAGTGAGTCCAGAGAGTGCACTGGCACCACTGGGGATGCACTGCAGTGAGTCCAGAGAGTGCACTGGCACCACTGGGGATGCAGTGCAGTGAGTCCAGAGAGTGCACTGGCACCACTGGGGATGCACTGCAGTGAGTCCAGAGAGTGCACTGGCACCACTGGGGATGCAGCGCAGTGAGTACAGAGAGTGCACTGGCACCACTGGGGATGCAGTGCAGTGAGTCCAGAGAGTGCACTGGCACCACTGGGGATGCACTGCAGTGAGTCCAGAGAGTGCACTGGCACCACTGGGGATGCAGTGCAGTGAGTCCAGAGAGTGCACTGGCACCACTGGGGATGCAGTGCAGTGAGTCCAGAGAGTGCACTGGCACCACTGGGGATGCAGTGCAGTGAGTCCAGAGAGTGCACTGGCACCACTGGGGATGCACTGCAGTGAGTCCAGAGAGTGCACTGGCACCACTGGGGATGCAGTGCAGTGAGTCCAGAGAGTGCACTGGCACCACTGGGGATGCAGTGCAGTGAGTCCAGAGAGTGCACTGGCACCACTGGGGATGCACTGCAGTGAGTCCAGAGAGTGCACTGGCACCACTGGGGATGCAGTGCAGTGAGTCCAGAGAGTGCACTGGCACCACTGGGGATGCAGTGCAGTGAGTCCAGAGACTGCACTGTCAGCACAGGGGATGCAGTGCAGTGAGTCCAGAGAGTGCACTGGCACCACTGGGGATGCACTGCAGTGAGTCCAGAGAGTGCACTGTCACCACTGGGGATGCAGCGCAGTGACTACAGAGAGTGCACTGTCACCACTGGGGATGCAGTGCAGTGAGTCCAGAGAGTGCACTGGCACCACTGGGGATGCAGTGCAGTGAGTCCAGAGAGTGCACTGGCACCACTGGGGTATGCAGTGCAGTGAGTCCACAGAGTGCACTGGCACCACAGGGTATGCACTGCAGTGACTCAGATTGTGCACTGGCACCACTGGGATGCATTGCAGTGAGTCCAGAGAGTGCACTGGCACCACTGGAGGATGCACTGCAGTGACTCCAGAGAGTGCACTGGCACCACTGGGGATGCAGTGCAGTGAGTGCAGAGAGTGCACTGGCACAACAGGGGATGCAGTGCAGTGAGTCCAGAGAGTGCACTGGCACCACTGGGGATGCAGTGCAGTGAGTCCAGAGAGTGCACTGGCACCACTGGGGATGCACTGCAGAAGTCCAGAGAGTGCACTGGCACCACTGGTGATGCACTGCAGTGAGTCCAGAGAGTGCACTGGCACCACTGGGGATGCAGTGCAGTGAGTCCAGAGAATGCACTGGCACAATTGGGGATGCAGTGCAGTGAGTCCAGAGAATTTCCCTGCACTAATGGGGATGCAGTGCACTGACTCGAAAAAGTGCACTGGCACCACTGCGGATGCACCCCGGTGAGTCCGGAGAGTGCCCTGGCACCAATGGTGATGCAGTGCAGTGAGTCCAGAGAGTGCACTGGCACCACTGGGGATGCACTGCAGTGAGTCCAGAGAGTGCACTGTCAGCACTGGGGATGCAATGCAGTGAGTCCAGAGAGTGCACTGGCACCACTGTGGTTGCAGTGCAGTGAGTCCAGAGAGTGCACTGTCAGCACTGGGGATGCAGTGCAGTGAGTCCAGATAGTGCACTGGCACCACTGGGGATGCAGTGCAGTGAGTCCAGAGAGTGCACTGGCACCACTGGGGATGCACTGCAGTGAGTCCAGAGAGTGCACTGGCACCAATGGGGATGCAGTGCAGTGACTCGAGAGAGTGCACTGGCACAACTGCGGATGCACTGCAGTGAGTCCGGAGAGTGCCCTGGCACCAATGGTGATGCAGTGCAGTGAGTGCAGATAGTGCACTGGCACCACTGGGGATGCAGTGCAGTGAGTTCCAGAGAGTGCACTGGCACCACTGGGGATGCACTGCAGTGAGTCCAGAGAGTGCACTGGCACCACTGGGGATGCACTGCAGTGAGTCCAGAGAGTGCACAGTCACCACTGGGGATGCACTGCAGTGAGTCCAGAGAGTGCACTGGCACCACTGGGGATGCACTGCAGTGAGTCCAGAGAGTGCACTGTCACCACTGGGGATGCAGTGCAGTGAGTCCAGAGAGTGCACTGGCACCACTGGGGATGCACTGCAGTGAGTCCAGAGAGTGCACTGGCACCACTGGGGATGCAGCGCAGTGACTACAGAGAGTGCACTGTCACCACTGGGGATGCACTGCAGTGAGTCCAGAGAGTGCACTGGCACCACTGGGGATGCACTGCAGTGAGTCCAGAGAGTGCACTGGCACCACTGGGGATGCAGTGCAGTGAGTCCAGAGAGTGCACTGGCACCACTGGGGATGCAGTGCAGTGAGTCCAGAGAGTGCACTGGCACCACAGGGGATGCAGTGCAGTGAGTCCAGAGAGTGCACTGGCACAACAGGGGATGCACTGCAGTGAGTCCAGAGAGTGCACTGGCACCACTGGGGATGCAGTGCAGTGAGTCCAGAGAGTGCACTGTCACCACTGGGGATGCAGTGCAGTGAGTCCAGAGAGTGCACTGGCACCACTGGGGATGCACTGCAGTGAGTCCAGAGAGTGCACTGGCACCACTGGGGATGCAGCACAGTGACTACAGAGAGTGCACTGTCACCACTGGGGATGCAGTGCAGTGAGTCCAGAGAGTGCACTGGCACCACTGGGGATGCACTGCAGTGAGTCCAGAGAGTGCACTGGAACCACTGGGGATGCACTGCAGTGAGTCCAGAGAGTGCACTGGCACCACTGGGGATGCAGTGCAGTGAGTCCAGAGAGTGCACTGGCACCACTGGGGATGCAGTGCAGTGAGTCCAGAGAGTGCACTGGCACCACTGGGGATGCAGTGCAGTGAGTCCAGAGAGTGCACTGGCACCACTGGGGATGCACTGCAGTGAGTCCAGAGAGTGCACTGGCACCACTGGGGATGCAGCGCAGTGACTCCAGAGAGTGCACTGGCACCACTGGGGATGCACTGCAGTGAGTCCAGAGAGTGCACTGGCACCACTGGGGATGCACTGCAGTGAGTCCAGAGAGTGCACTGGCACCACTGGGGATGCACTGCAGTGAGTCCAGAGAGTGCACTGGCACCACTGGGGATGCAGTGCAGTGAGTCCAGAGAGTGCACTGACACCACTGGGGATGCAGTGCAGTGAGTCCAGAGAGTGCACTGGCACCACTGGGGATGCAGTGCAGTGAGTCCAGAGAGTGCACTGGCACCACTGGGGATGCAGTGCAGTGAGTCCAGAGAGTGCACTGGCACCACTGGGATGCAGTGCAGTGAGTCCAGAGAGTGCACTGGCACCACTGGGGATGCAGTGCAGTGAGTCCAGAGAGTGCACTGGCACCACTGGGGATGCAGTGCAGTGACTACAGAGAGTGCACTGGAACCACTGGGGATGCAGTGCAGTGAGTCCAGAGAGTGCACTGGCACCACTGGGGATGCACTGCAGTGAGTCCAGAGAGTGCACTGTCACCACTGGGGATGCAATGCAGTGAGTCCAGAGAGTGCACTGGCACCACTGGGGATGCAGTGCAGTGAGTCCAGAGAGTGCACTGTCACCACCACCGGGATGCAGCGCAGTGACTACAGAGAGTGCACTGGCACCACTGGGGATGCAGTGCAGTGAGTCCAGAGAGTGCACTGGCACCACTGGGGATGCAGTGCAGTGAGTCCAGAGAGTGCACTGGCACCACTGGGGATGCAGTGCAGTGAGTCCAGAGAGTGCACTGGCACCACTGGGGATGCAGCGCAGTGAGTCCAGAGAGTGCACTGGCACCACTGGGGATGCAGTGCAGTGAGTCCAGAGAGTGCACTGGCACCACTGGGGATGCACTGCAGTGAGTCCAGAGACTGCACTGGCACCACTGGGATGCAGTGCAGTGAGTCCAGAGAGTGCACTGGCACCACTGGGGATGCAGTGCAGTGAGTCCAGAGAGTGCACTGGCACCACTGGGATGCACTGCAGTGAGTCCAGAGAGTGCAGTGGCACCATTGGGGATGCAGTGCAGTGAGTCCAGAGAGTGCACTGGCACCACTGGGGATTCAGTGCAGTGAGTCCAGAGACTGCACTGTCAGCACAGGGGATGCAGTGCAGTGAGTCAGAGAGTGCACTGGCACCACTGGGGATGCACTGCAGTGAGTCCAGAGAGTGCAATGTCACCACTGGGGATGCAGCGCAGTGACTACAGAGAGTGCACTGTCACCACTGGGATGCAGTGCAGTGAGTCCAGAGAGTGCACTGGCACCACTGGGGATGCAGTGCAGTGAGTCCAGAGAGTGCACTGGCACCACTGGGGTATGCAGTGCAGTGAGTCCACAGAGTGCACTGGCACCACAGGGTATACACTGCAGTGACTCAGATTGTGCACTGGCACCACTGGTGATGCATTGCAGTGAGTCCAGAGAGTGCACTGGCACCACTGGAGATGCACTGCAGTGACTCCAGAGAGTGCACTGGCACCACTGGGGATGCAGTGCAGTGAGTCCAGAGAGTGCACTGGCACCACTGGGGATGCAGTGCAGTGAGTCCAGAGAGTGCACTGGCACCACTGGGGATGCAGTGCAGTGAGTCCAGAGAGTGCACTGGCACCACTGGGGATGCAGTGCAGTGAGTCCAGAGAGTGCACTGGCACCACTGGGGATGCAGTGCAGTGAGTCCAGAGAGTGCACTGGCACCACAGGGGATGCAGTGCAGTGAGTCCAGAGAGTGCACTGGCACAACAGGGGATGCAGTGCAGTGAGTCCAGAGAGTGCACTGGCACCACTGGGGATGCAGTGCAGTGAGTCCAGAGAGTGCACTGGCACCACTGGGGATGCAGTGCAGTGACTCCAGAGAGTGCACTGGCACCACTGGGGATGCAGTGCAGTGAGTCCAGAGAGTGCACTGGCACCACTGGGGATGCACTGCAGTGAGTCCAGAGAGTGCACTGTCACCACTGGGGATGCAGTGCAGTGAGTCCAGAGAGTGCACTGGCACCACTGGGGATGCAGTGCAGTGAGTCCAGAGAGTGCACTGTCACCACTGGGGATGCAGTGCAGTGAGTCCAGAGAGTGCACTGGCACCACTGGGGATGCAGTGCAGTGAGTCCAGAGAGTGCACTGGCACCACTGGGGATGCAGTGCAGTGAGTCCAGAGAGTGCACTGTCAGCACTGGGGATGCAGTGCAGTGAGTCCAGAGAGTGCACTGGCACCACTGGGGATGCAGTGCAGTGAGTCCAGAGAGTGCACTGGCACCACTGGGGATGCACTGCAGTGAGTCCAGAGAGTGCACTGGCACTAATGGGGATGCAGTGCAGTGACTCGAGAGAGTGCACTGGCACCACTGCGGATGCACTGCAGTGAGTCCAGAGAGTGCACTGGCACCAATGGGATGCAGTGCAGTGAGTCCAGAGAGTGCACTGGCACCACTGGGGATGCAGTGCAGTGAGTCCAGAGAGTGCACTGTCACCACTGGGGATGCAGTGCAGTGAGTCCAGAGAGTGCACTGGCACCACTGGGGATGCACTGCAGTGAGTCCAGAGAGTGCACTGGCACCACTGGGGATGCAGTGCAGTGAGTCCAGAGAGTGCACTGGCACCACTGGGGATGCAGTGCAGTGAGTCCAGAGAGTGCACTGGCACCACTGGGGATGCAGTGCAGTGAGTCCAGAGAGTGCACTGGCACAACAGGGGATGCAGTGCAGTGAGTCCAGAGAGTGCACTGGCACCACTGGGGATGCAGTGCAGTGAGTCCAGAGAGTGCACTGGCACCACTGGGGATGCAGTGCAGTGACTACAGAGAGTGCACTGGAACCACTGGGGATGCAGTGCAGTGAGTCCAGAGAGTGCACTGGCACCACTGGGGATGCACTGCAGTGAGTCCAGAGAGTGCACTGTCACCACTGGGGATGCAGTGCAGTGAGTCCAGAGAGTGCACTGGCACCACTGGGGATGCAGTGCAGTGAGTCCAGAGAGTGCACTGTCACCACTGGGGATGCAGTGCAGTGAGTCCAGAGAGTGCACTGGCACCACTGGGGATGCAGTGCAGTGAGTCCAGAGAGTGCACTGGCACCACTGGGGATGCAGTGCAGTGAGTCCAGAGAGTGCACTGTCACCACTGGGGATGCAGTGCAGTGAGTCCAGAGAGTGCACTGGCACCACTGGGGATGCAGTGCAGTGAGTCCAGAGAGTGCACTGGCACCAATGGGGATGCACTGCAGTGAGTCCAGAGAGTGCACTGGCACTACTGGGGATGCAGTGCAGTGACTCGAGAGAGTGCACTGGCACCACTGCGGATGCACTGCAGTGAGTCCAGAGAGTGCACTGGCACCACTGGGGATGCAGTGCAGTGAGTCCACATAGTGCACTGGCACCACTGGGGATGCAGTGCAGTGAGTTCCAGAGAGTGCACTGGCACCACTGGGGATGCAGTGCAGTGAGTCCAGAGAGTGCACTGGCACCACTGGGGATGCACTGCAGTGAGTCCAGAGAGTGCACTGTCACCACTGGGGATGCAGTGCAGTGAGTCCAGAGAGTGCACTGGCACCACTGGGGATGCACTGCAGTGAGTCCAGAGAGTGCACTGGCACCACTGGGGATGCAGCGCAGTGAGTACAGAGAGTGCACTGTCACCACTGGGGATGCAGCTGCAGTGAGTCCAGAGAGTGCACTGGCACCACTGGGGATGCACTGCAGTGAGTCCAGAGAGTGCACTGGCACCACTGGGGATGCAGTGCAGTGAGTCCAGAGAGTGCACTGGCACCACTGGGGATGCAGTGCAGTGAGTCCAGAGAGTGCACTGGCACCACAGGGGATGCAGTGCAGTGAGTGCAGAGAGTGCACTGGCACAACAGGGGATGCACTGCAGTGACTCCAGAGAGTGCACTGGCACCACTGGCGATGCAGTGCAGTGAGTCCAGAGAGTGCACTGGCACCACTGGGGATGCAGTGCAGTGAGTCCAGAGAGTGCACTGGCACCACTGGGGATGCACTGCAGTGAGTCCAGAGAGTGCACTGCCACCACTGGGGATGCAGCACAGTGACTACAGAGAGTGCACTGTCACCACTGGGGATGCAGTGCAGTGAGTCCAGAGAGTGCACTGGCACCACAGGGGCTGCACTGCAGTGAGTCCAGAGAGTGCACTGGAACCAATGGGGATGCACTGCAGTGAGTCCAGAGAGTGCACTGGCACCACTGGGGATGCAGTGCAGTGAGTCCAGAGAGTGCACTGGCATCACTGGGGATGCAGTACAGTGAGTCCAGAGAGTGCACTGGGACCACTGGGGATGCAGTGCAGTGAGTCCAGAGAGTGCACTGTCACCACTAGGGATGCACTGCAGTGAGTCCAGAGAGTGCACTGGCACAACAGGGGATGCACTGCAGTGACTCCAGAGAGTGCACTGGCACCACTGGGGATGCAGTGCAGTGAGTCCAGAGAGTGCACTGTCACCACTGGGGATGCAGTGCAGTGAGTCCAGAGAGTGCACTGGCACCACTGGGGATGCACTGCAGTGAGTCCAGAGAGTGCACTGCCACCACTGGGGATGCAGCACAGTGACTACAGAGAGTGCACTGTCACCACTGGGGATGCAGTGCAGTGAGTCCAGAGAGTGCACTGGCACCACTGGGGCTGCACTGCAGTGAGTCCAGAGAGTGCACTGGAACCACTGGGGATGCACTGCAGTGAGTCCAGAGAGTGCACTGGCACCACTGGGGATGCAGTGCAGTGAGTCCAGAGAGTGCACTGGCATCACTGGGGATGCAGTACAGTGAGTCCAGAGAGTGCACTGGGACCACTGGGGATGCAGTGCAGTGAGTCCAGAGAGTGCACTGTCACCACTGGGGATGCACTGCAGTGAGTCCAGAGAGTGCACTGGCACAACAGGGGATGCACTGCAGTGACTCCAGAGAGTGCACTGGCACCACTGGGGATGCAGTGCAGTGAGTCCAGAGAGTGCACTGGCACCACTGGGGATGTAGTGCAGTGAGTCCAGAGAGTGCAGTGGCACCATTGGGGATGCAGTGCAGTGAGTCCAGAGAGTGCACTGGCACCACTGGGGATGCAGTGCAGTGAGTCCAGAGAGTGCACTGGCACCACTGGGGATGCAGTGCAGTGAGTCCAGAGAGTGCACTGGCACCACTGGGGATGCAGTGCAGTGAGTCCAGAGAGTGCACTGGCACCACTGGGGATGCACTGCAGTGAGTCCAGAGAGTGCACTGGCACCACTGGGGATGCAGCGCAGTGACTACAGAGAGTGCACTGGCACCACTGGGGATGCACTGCAGTGAGTCCAGAGAGTGCACTGGCACCACTGGGGATGCACTGCAGTGAGTCCAGAGAGTGCACTGGCACCACTGGGGATGCACTGCAGTGAGTCCAGAGAGTGCACTGGCACCACTGGGGATGCAGTGCAGTGAGTCCAGAGAGTGCACTGGCACCACTGGGGATGCAGTGCAGTGAGTCCAGAGAGTGCACTGGCACCACTGGGGATGCAGTGCAGTGAGTCCAGAGAGTGCACTGGCACCACAGGGGATGCAGTGCAGTGAGTCCAGAGAGTGCACTGGCACCACAGGGGATGCAGTGCAGTGAGTCCAGAGAGTGCACTGGCACCACTGGGGATGCAGTGCAGTGAGTCCAGAGAGTGCACTGGCACCACTGGGGATGCAGTGCAGTGACTACAAAGAGTGCACTGGAACCACTGGGGATGCAGTGCAGTGAGTCCAGAGAGTGCACTGGCACCACTGGGGATGCACTGCAGTGAGTCCAGAGAGTGCACTGTCACCACTGGGGATGCAATGCAGTGAGTCCAGAGAGTGCACTGGCACCACTGGGGATGCAGTGCAGTGAGTCCAGAGAGTGCACTGGCACCACTGGGGATGCAGTGCAGTGAGTCCAGAGAGTGCACTGGCACCACTGGGGATGCAGTGCAGTGAGTCCAGAGAGTGCACTGGCACCACTGGGGATGCAGTGCAGTGAGTCCAGAGAGTGCACTGGCACCACTGGGGATGCAGTGCAGTGAGTCCAGAGAGTGCACTGGCACCACTGGGGATGCAGTGCAGTGAGTCCAGAGAGTGCACTGGCACCACTGGGGATGCACTGCAGTGAGTCCAGAGAGTGCACTGGCACCACTGGGGATGCAGTGCAGTGAGTCCAGAGAGTGCACTGGCACCACTGGGGATGCAGTGCAGTGAGTCCAGAGAGTGCACTGCACCACTGGGGATGCAGTGCAGTGACTCCAGAGAATGCACTGGCACCACTGGGGATGCACCCCAGTGAGTCCAGAGAGTGCACTGGCACCACTGGGATGCACTGCAGTGAGTCCAGAGAGTGCACTGGCACCACTGGGGATGCAGTGCAGTGAGTCCAGAGAGTGCACTGGCACCACTGGGGATGCAGTGCAGTGAGTCCAGAGAGTGCACTGTCAGCACTGGGGATGCAGTGCAGTGAGTCCAGAGAGTGCACTGGCACCACTGGGGATGCACTGCAGTGAGTCCAGAGAGTGCACTGGCACCACTGGGGATGCAGCGCAGTGACTACAGAGAGTGCACTGTCACCACTGGGGATGCAGTGCAGTGAGTCCAGAGAGTGCACTGGCACCACTGGGGATGCAGTGCAGTGAGTCCAGAGAGTGCACTGGCACCACTGGGGATGCAGTGCAGTGAGTCCAGAGAGTGCACTGGCACCACTGGGGATGCACTGCAGTGAGTCCAGAGAGTGCACTGGCACCACTGGGGATGCAGTGCAGTGAGTCCAGAGAGTGCACTGGCACCACTGGGGATGCAGTGCAGTGAGTCCAGAGAGTGCACTGGCACCACTGGGGATGCAGTGCAGTGAGTCCAGAGAGTGCACTGGCACCACTGGGGATGCAGTGCAGTGAGTCCAGAGAGTGCACTGGCACCACTGGGGATGCACTGCAGTGAGTCCAGAGAGTGCACTGGCAGCACTGGGGATGCAGTGCAGTGAGTCCAGAGAGTGCACTGGCACCACTGGGGATGCAGTGCAGTGAGTCCAGAGAGTGCACTGGCACCACTGGGGATGCACTGCAGTGAGTCCAGAGAGTGCACTGGCACCACTGGGGATGCACTGCAGTGAGTCCAGAGAGTGCACTGGCACCACTGGGGATGCAGTGCAGTGAGTCCAGAGAGTGCACTGGCACCACTGGGGATGCAGTGCAGTGAGTCCAGAGAGTGCACTGGCACCACTGGGGATGCAGTGCAGTGAGTCCAGAGAGTGCACTGGCACCACTGGGGATGCAGTGCAGTGAGTCCAGAGAGTGCACTGGCACCACTGGGGATGCAGTGCAGTGAGTCCAGAGAGTGCACTGGCACCACTGGGGATGCACTGCAGTGAGTCCAGAGAGTGCACTGGCACCAATGGTGATGCAGTGCAGTGAGTGCAGAGAGTGCACTGGCACCACTGGGGATGCAGTGCAGTGAGTCCAGAGAGTGCACTGGCACCACTGGGGATGCAGTGCAGTGAGTCCAGAGAGTGCACTGGCACCACTGGGGATGCAGTGCAGTGAGTCCAGAGAGTGCACTGGCACCACTGGGGATGCAGTGCAGTGAGTCCAGAGAGTGCACTGGCACCACTGGGGATGCACTGCAGTGAGTCCAGAGAGTGCACTGGCACCACTGGGGATGCAGTGCAGTGAGTCCAGAGAGTGCACTGGCACCACTGGGGATGCACTGCAGTGAGTCCAGAGAGTGCACTGGCACCACTGGGGATGCACTGCAGTGAGTCCAGAGAGTGCACTGGCACCACTGGGGATGCAGTGCAGTGAGTCCAGAGAGTGCACTGGCACCACTGGGGATGCAGTGCAGTGAGTCCAGAGAGTGCACTGGCACCACTGGGGATGCAGTGCAGTGAGTCCAGAGAGTGCACTGGCACCACTGGGGATGCAGTGCAGTGAGTCCAGAGAGTGCACTGGCACCACTGGGGATGCAGTGCAGTGAGTCCAGAGAGTGCACTGGCACCACTGGGGATGCAGTGCAGTGAGTCCAGAGAGTGCACTGGCACCACTGGGGATGCAGTGCAGTGAGTCCAGAGAGTGCACTGGCACCACTGGGGATGCAGTGCAGTGAGTCCAGAGAGTGCACTGGCACCACTGGGGATGCAGTGCAGTGAGTCCAGAGAGTGCACTGGCACCACTGGGGATGCACTGCAGTGAGTCCAGAGAGTGCACTGGCACCACTGGGGATGCACTGCAGTGAGTCCAGAGAGTGCACTGGCACCACTGGGGATGCAGTGCAGTGAGTCCAGAGAGTGCACTGGCACCACTGGGGATGCACTGCAGTGAGTCCAGAGAGTGCACTGGCACCACTGGGGATGCAGTGCAGTGAGTCCAGAGAGTGCACTGGCACCACTGGGGATGCAGTGCAGTGAGTCCAGAGAGTGCACTGGCACCACTGGGGATGCAGTGCAGTGAGTCCAGAGAGTGCACTGGCACCACTGGGGATGCACTGCAGTGAGTCCAGAGAGTGCACTGGCACCACTGGGGATGCAGCGCAGTGAGTCCAGAGAGTGCACTGGCACCACTGGGGATGCACTGCAGTGAGTCCAGAGAGTGCACTGGCACCACTGGGGATGCAGTGCAGTGAGTCCAGAGAGTGCACTGGCACCACTGGGGATGCAGTGCAGTGAGTCCAGAGAGTGCACTGGCACCACTGGGGATGCACTGCAGTGAGTCCAGAGAGTGCACTGGCACCACTGGGGATGCAGTGCAGTGAGTCCAGAGAGTGCACTGGCACCACTGGGGATGCAGTGCAGTGAGTCCAGAGAGTGCACTGGCACCACTGGGGATGCAGTGCAGTGAGTCCAGAGAGTGCACTGGCACCACTGGGGCATGCAGTGAGTCAGAGAGTGCACTGGCACCACTGGGGATGCAGTGCAGTGAGTCAGAGAGTGCACTGGCACCACTGGGGATGCAGTGCAGTGAGTCCAGAGAGTGCACTGGCACCACTGGGGATGCAGTGCAGTGAGTCCAGAGAGTGCACTGGCACCACTGGGGATGCAGTGCAGTGAGTCCAGAGAGTGCACTGGCACCACTGGGGATGCAGTGCAGTGAGTCCAGAGAGTGCACTGGCACCACTGGGGATGCACTGCAGTGAGTCCAGAGAGTGCACTGGCACCACTGGGGATGCAGTGCAGTGAGTCCAGAGAGTGCACTGGCACCACTGGGGATGCACTGCAGTGAGTCCAGAGAGTGCACTGGCACCACTGGGGATGCACTGCAGTGAGTCCAGAGAGTGCACTGGCACCACTGGGGATGCAGTGCAGTGAGTCCAGAGAGTGCACTGGCACCACTGGGGATGCACTGCAGTGAGTCCAGAGAGTGCACTGGCACCACTGGGGATGCAGTGCAGTGAGTCCAGAGAGTGCACTGGCACCACTGGGGATGCACTGCAGTGAGTCCAGAGAGTGCACTGGCACCACTGGGGATGCAGTGCAGTGAGTCCAGAGAGTGCACTGGCACCACTGGGGATGCAGTGCAGTGAGTCCAGAGAGTGCACTGGCACCACTGGGGATGCAGTGCAGTGAGTCCAGAGAGTGCACTGGCACCACTGGGGATGCACTGCAGTGAGTCCAGAGAGTGCACTGGCACCACTGGGGATGCAGTGCAGTGAGTCCAGAGAGTGCACTGGCACCACTGGGGATGCAGTGCAGTGAGTCCAGAGAGTGCACTGGCACCACTGGGGATGCAGTGCAGTGAGTCCAGAGAGTGCACTGGCACCACTGGGGATGCACTGCAGTGAGTCCAGAGAGTGCACTGGCACCACTGGGGATGCAGTGCAGTGAGTCCAGAGAGTGCACTGGCACCACTGGGGATGCAGTGCAGTGAGTCCAGAGAGTGCACTGGCACCACTGGGGATGCAGTGCAGTGAGTCCAGAGAGTGCACTGGCACCACTGGGGATGCAGTGCAGTGAGTCCAGAGAGTGCACTGGCACCACTGGGGATGCAGTGCAGTGAGTCCAGAGAGTGCACTGGCACCACTGGGGATGCAGTGCAGTGAGTCCAGAGAGTGCACTGGCACCACTGGGGATGCACTGCAGTGAGTCCAGAGAGTGCACTGGCACCACTGGGGATGCACTGCAGTGAGTCCAGAGAGTGCACTGGCACCACTGGGGATGCACTGCAGTGAGTCCAGAGAGTGCACTGGCACCACTGGGGATGCAGTGCAGTGAGTCCAGAGAGTGCACTGGCACCACTGGGGATGCAGTGCAGTGAGTCCAGAGAGTGCACTGGCACCACTGGGGATGCAGTGCAGTGAGTCCAGAGAGTGCACTGGCACCACTGGGGATGCAGTGCAGTGAGTCCAGAGAGTGCACTGGCACCACTGGGGATGCACTGCAGTGAGTCCAGAGAGTGCACTGGCACCACTGGGGATGCAGTGCAGTGAGTCCAGAGAGTGCACTGGCACCACTGGGGATGCACTGCAGTGAGTCCAGAGAGTGCACTGGCACCACTGGGGATGCAGTGCAGTGAGTCCAGAGAGTGCACTGGCACCACTGGGGATGCAGTGCAGTGAGTCCAGAGAGTGCACTGGCACCACTGGGGATGCAGTGCAGTGAGTCCAGAGAGTGCACTGGCACCACTGGGGATGCAGTGCAGTGAGTCCAGAGAGTGCACTGGCACCACTGGGGATGCAGTGCAGTGAGTCCAGAGAGTGCACTGGCACCACTGGGGATGCAGTGCAGTGAGTCCAGAGAGTGCACTGGCACCACTGGGGATGCAGTGCAGTGAGTCCAGAGAGTGCACTGGCACCACTGGGGATGCAGTGCAGTGACTCCAGAGAGTGCACTGGCACCACTGGGGATGCACTGCAGTGAGTCCAGAGAGTGCACTGGCACCACTGGGGATGCAGTGCAGTGAGTCCAGAGAGTGCACTGGCACCACTGGGGATGCACTGCAGTGAGTCCAGAGAGTGCACTGGCACCACTGGGGATGCAGTGCAGTGAGTCCAGAGAGTGCACTGGCACCACTGGGGATGCACTGCAGTGAGTCCAGAGAGTGCACTGGCACCACTGGGGATGCAGCGCAGTGAGTCCAGAGAGTGCACTGGCACCACTGGGGATGCACTGCAGTGAGTCCAGAGAGTGCACTGGCACCACTGGGGATGCAGTGCAGTGAGTCCAGAGAGTGCACTGGCACCACTGGGGATGCAGTGCAGTGAGTCCAGAGAGTGCACTGGCACCACTGGGGATGCACTGCAGTGACTACAGAGAGTGCACTGGCACCACTGGGGATGCACTGCAGTGAGTCCAGAGAGTGCACTGGCACCACTGGGGATGCAGTGCAGTGAGTCCAGAGAGTGCACTGGCACCACTGGGGATGCAGTGCAGTGAGTCCAGAGAGTGCACTGGCACCACTGGGGATGCAGTGCAGTGAGTCCAGAGAGTGCACTGGCACCACTGGGGATGCAGTGCAGTGAGTGCAGAGAGTGCACTGGCACAACAGGGGATGCAGTGCAGTGAGTCCAGAGAGTGCACTGGCACCACTGGGGATGCAGTGCAGTGAGTCCAGAGAGTGCACTGGCACCACTGGGGATGCAGTGCAGTGAGTCCAGAGAGTGCACTGGCACCACTGGGGATGCAGTGCAGTGAGTCCAGAGAGTGCACTGGCACCACTGGGGATGCACTGCAGTGAGTCCAGAGAGTGCACTGGCACCACTGGGGATGCAGTGCAGTGAGTCCAGAGAGTGCACTGGCACCACTGGGGATGCACTGCAGTGAGTCCAGAGAGTGCACTGGCACCACTGGGGATGCACTGCAGTGAGTCCAGAGAGTGCACTGGCACCACTGGGGATGCAGTGCAGTGAGTCCAGAGAGTGCACTGGCACCACTGGGGATGCACTGCAGTGAGTCCAGAGAGTGCACTGGCACCACTGGGGATGCAGTGCAGTGAGTCCAGAGAGTGCACTGGCACCACTGGGGATGCACTGCAGTGAGTCCAGAGAGTGCACTGGCACCACTGGGGATGCAGTGCAGTGAGTCCAGAGAGTGCACTGGCACCACTGGGGATGCAGTGCAGTGAGTCCAGAGAGTGCACTGGCACCACTGGGGATGCAGTGCAGTGAGTCCAGAGAGTGCACTGGCACCACTGGGGATGCACTGCAGTGAGTCCAGAGAGTGCACTGGCACCACTGGGGATGCAGTGCAGTGAGTCCAGAGAGTGCACTGGCACCACTGGGGATGCAGTGCAGTGAGTCCAGAGAGTGCACTGGCACCACTGGGGATGCAGTGCAGTGAGTCCAGAGAGTGCACTGGCACCACTGGGGATGCACTGCAGTGAGTCCAGAGAGTGCACTGGCACCACTGGGGATGCAGTGCAGTGAGTCCAGAGAGTGCACTGGCACCACTGGGGATGCAGTGCAGTGAGTCCAGAGAGTGCACTGGCACCACTGGGGATGCAGTGCAGTGAGTCCAGAGAGTGCACTGGCACCACTGGGGATGCAGTGCAGTGAGTCCAGAGAGTGCACTGGCACCACTGGGGATGCAGTGCAGTGAGTCCAGAGAGTGCACTGGCACCACTGGGGATGCAGTGCAGTGAGTCCAGAGAGTGCACTGGCACCACTGGGGATGCACTGCAGTGAGTCCAGAGAGTGCACTGGCACCACTGGGGATGCACTGCAGTGAGTCCAGAGAGTGCACTGGCACCACTGGGGATGCACTGCAGTGAGTCCAGAGAGTGCACTGGCACCACTGGGGATGCAGTGCAGTGAGTCCAGAGAGTGCACTGGCACCACTGGGGATGCAGTGCAGTGAGTCCAGAGAGTGCACTGGCACCACTGGGGATGCAGTGCAGTGAGTCCAGAGAGTGCACTGGCACCACTGGGGATGCAGTGCAGTGAGTCCAGAGAGTGCACTGGCACCACTGGGGATGCACTGCAGTGAGTCCAGAGAGTGCACTGGCACCACTGGGGATGCAGTGCAGTGAGTCCAGAGAGTGCACTGGCACCACTGGGGATGCAGTGCAGTGAGTCCAGAGAGTGCACTGGCACCACTGGGGATGCACTGCAGTGAGTCCAGAGAGTGCACTGGCACCACTGGGGATGCAGTGCAGTGAGTCCAGAGAGTGCACTGGCACCACTGGGGATGCAGTGCAGTGAGTCCAGAGAGTGCACTGGCACCACTGGGGATGCAGTGCAGTGAGTCCAGAGAGTGCACTGGCACCACTGGGGATGCAGTGCAGTGAGTCCAGAGAGTGCACTGGCACCACTGGGGATGCAGTGCAGTGAGTCCAGAGAGTGCACTGGCACCACTGGGGATGCAGTGCAGTGAGTCCAGAGAGTGCACTGGCACCACTGGGGATGCAGCGCAGTGACTACAGAGAGTGCACTGGCACCACTGGGGATGCAGTGCAGTGAGTACAGAGAGTGCACTGGCACCACTGGGGATGCACTGCAGTGAGTCCAGAGAGTGCACTGGCACCACTGGGGATGCAGTGCAGTGAGTCCAGAGAGTGCACTGGCACCACTGGGGATGCAGTGCAGTGAGTCCAGAGAGTGCACTGGCACCACTGGGGATGCAGTGCAGTGAGTCCAGAGAGTGCACTGGCACCACTGGGGATGCAGTGCAGTGAGTCCAGAGAGTGCACTGGCACCACTGGGGATGCAGTGCAGTGAGTCCAGAGAGTGCACTGGCACCACTGGGGATGCAGTGCAGTGACTCCAGAGAGTGCACTGGCACCACTGGGGATGCAGTGCAGTGAGTCCAGAGAGTGCACTGGCACCACTGGGGATGCACTGCAGTGAGTCCAGAGAGTGCACTGGCAGCACTGGGGATGCAGTGCAGTGAGTCCAGAGAGTGCACTGGCACCACTGGGGATGCAGTGCAGTGAGTCCAGAGAGTGCACTGGCACCACTGGGGATGCAGTGCAGTGAGTCCAGAGAGTGCACTGGCACCACTGGGGATGCAGTGCAGTGAGTCCAGAGAGTGCACTGGCACCACTGGGGATGCAGTGCAGTGAGTCCAGAGAGTGCACTGGCACCACTGGGGATGCAGTGCAGTGAGTCCAGAGAGTGCACTGGCACCACTGGGGATGCAGTGCAGTGAGTCCAGAGAGTGCACTGGCACCACTGGGGATGCACTGCAATGAGTCCAGAGAATGTACTGGCACTAATGGGGATGCAGTGCAGTGACTCGAAAGAGTGCACTGGCACCACTGCGGATGCACTGCAGTGAGTCCAGAGAGTGCCCTGGCACCAATGGTGATGCAGTGCAGTGAGTGCAGAGAGTGCACTGGCACCACTGGGGATGCAGTGCAGTGAGTCCAGAGAGTGCACTGTCACCACTGGGGATGCAGTGCAGTGAGTCAGAGAGTGCACTGGCACCACTGGGGATGCACTGCAGTGAGTCCAGAGAGTGCACTGTCACCACTGGGGATGCAGTGCAGTGAGTCCAGAGAGTGCACTGGCACCACTGGGGATGCAGTGCAGTGAGTCCAGAGAGTGCACTGGCACCACTGGGGATGCAGTGCAGTGAGTCCAGAGAGTGCACTGGCACAACTGGGGATGCAGTGCAGTGAGTCCAGAGAGTGCACTGGCACCACTGGGGATGCAGTGCAGTGAGTCCAGAGAGTGCACTGGCACCACTGGGGATGCAGTGCAGTGAGTCCAGAGAGTGCACTGGCACCACTGGGGATGCAGTGCAGTGAGTCCAGAGAGTGCACTGGCACCACTGGGGATGCACTGCAGTGAGTCCAGAGAGTGCACTGTCACCACTGGGGATGCAGTGCAGTGAGTCCAGAGAGTGCACTGGCACCACTGGGGATGCAGTGCAGTGAGTCCAGAGAGTGCACTGTCACCACTGGGGATGCAGTGCAGTGAGTCCAGAGAGTGCACTGGCACCACTGGGGATGCAGTGCAGTGAGTCCAGAGAGTGCACTGGCACCACTGGGGATGCACTGCAGTGAGTCCAGAGAGTGCACTGGCACCACTGGGGATGCAGTGCAGTGAGTCCAGATAGTGCACTGGCACCACTGGGGATGCAGTGCAGTGAGTCCAGAGAGTGCACTGGCACCAATGGGGATGCACTGCAATGAGTCCAGAGAATGCACTGGCACTAATGGGGATGCAGTGCAGTGACTCGAAAGAGTGCACTGGCACAACTGCGGATGCACTGCAGTGAGTCCGGAGAGTGCCCTGGCACCAATGGTGATGCAGTGCAGTGAGTGCACATAGTGCACTGGCACCACTGGGGATGCAGTGCAGTGAGTCCAGAGAGTGCACTGTCACCACTGGGGATGCAGTGCAGTGAGTCAGAGAGTGCACTGGCACCACTGGGGATGCACTGCAGTGAGTCCAGAGAGTGCACTGTCACCACTGGGGATGCAGTGCAGTGAGTCCAGAGAGTGCACTGGCACCACTGGGGATGCACTGCAGTGAGTCCAGAGAGTGCACTGGCACCACTGGGGATGCAGCGCAGTGAGTACAGAGAGTGCACTGTCACCACTGGGGATGCAGTGCAGTGAGTCCAGAGAGTGCACTGGCACCACTGGGGATGCACTGCAGTGAGTCCAGAGAGTGCACTGGCACCACTGGGGATGCAGTGCAGTGAGTCCAGAGAGTGCACTGGCACCACTGGGGATGCAGTGCAGTGAGTCCAGAGAGTGCACTGGCACCACAGGGGATGCAGTGCAGTGAGTGCAGAGAGTGCACTGGCACAACAGGGGATGCACTGCAGTGACTCCAGAGA